>NC_092232.1:17029027-17139027 GCF_036320965.1 Panulirus ornatus
CAGCATATAATGAAATAGAATAGTATGACCCACTAATTATAATTATCTGATAAAACTCCCAACCTTCTTTCCCTCCACGATTCCCTTACACAGACAAGATGAAAAAGACTTCAATTCCCTTAATTTATTCACTGGCTCTGGACCAATCCAACCACGAAGATTTAAACTTTGAAGACGAAAGTTGAAAAAAAAGAGCTCCACTGCCTGACTCGGTTGGCGAGGAGGAGAGGAGAGGAGGAGGGGTGGAGAAGGGAATTCTGAGAACGGATTCCCTCAACCATCTTGGAACTCTGAGGCAGCAGAACGTAACCAGGGATAAAGATGATGATGATGGTCGAACGCGGAGCAATCAACACAGTCATCCCAACCCTTCCAGTGAGCCAGTCTCGGAACCTCCGATCAGAGAAGCGAAGCAGAAGACGCTAGATAAATGGCAGTCCAGTCGCTCCGTTCTCGAGAAGACGCATCCATTTCTGAGAGCAAATGATTCGAAAACAGACAAAATACCGAGGAGATAAGCGCTTCCTGCTGGTGGTGGCGAGAGATCCTTGTACAGAGCAACTTTTTAAGCCTCAGGACCTGAAGGATACTCGATAACCTATATACTATGCTGTGGTTACAGGGATACATGATAATCTACATGCCATTCTGTAGTTACAGGGATACATGATAATCTACATATTATTCTGTAGTTACAGGGATACATGATAATCTACATACCATTCTGTGGTTACAGGGATACATGATAATCTACATACCATTCTGAAGTTAGAGATTAAAGAATGGCTTCACAAAATATTGAACTTCCCGAGATAATCAATAATAAACGACACGATATCAGGATAGGATCCTAAATGCAAGGTTCTCTGTGACCTTCACGTCGGGGCAAGTCGGATCAGCACACTTTTCCCTCGACACTTTTCGAAAGAACCCTTCTTTTTTTTTTTTTTCAAATCCAAAACAAAACAAATGCAGAGCTGGAGGAATCAATACTGCCGATACGCTTGAGAGATGCTGATGCCCCTCAAGTTGAATCGAAGAGCCTCCGATGAAATGAGGGGACATCAGGCCCCCTTTTACATCCCGAGAGGAAGCTTATGCCTTGAAGGTGAATCTAAAGAAGCTATAGTATTGATGGGGGATCGTGACATTCGGGGCCGACCCTCTAACCGCAGACGTAAGGGGGAAGTCGTACATCTCGACCTGCCGGAGTGAAGCTTCCAGGCTTTTGTCGAGACAGTCAGTTAAGTCACCCAGGGATCTGCTAAGGGAGGGTAAGATTTCCACTTTGTCTTCGTACCGTCATGGAGAATGATACTAAGACACTCAATATTAGGACTTCAATTTGTCTTCTGCACCAAAGGTTGTATGAATCATGAACTGGATATCTGTCGTAACTCATCTTTGTTAAGATGGGATGTTTGAGTTGTCCTGACCATGAGGGAACAATGTGTAAATGTCCAGTTTGTAGTATAGATGAGTCAAGGATCTTTCTCATTTTACCAAGAGATGTGTACTATTCAGAGGCCACAACATACCCTGAACATCTGCCGTGACACAGATCTCATTCATGATTTCTATACTGTGATGTGAATGGGGCGAGTGGCTTAATGATGTATCTAATCCCTTCATGCCAGATTAAATCAAACATTTCGTTCTTACTCGTTCATAAAACTTACATTTGTGTTTTCATCTGAACTTCTGATTGTCTGCAAAACCTGGAAAACAAAACACAAAAACTCCAACATCCCAAACTAATATATATATATATATATATATATATATATATATATATATATATATATATATATATATATATATATAGAGGGGGCCAGGTGAGGATATTCCAAAAAAGGCCAAGTCCTCTGTTCTTAACGCTACCTCGCTAATGTGGGAAATGGCGAATAGTTTAAAAGAAAAAAAAAAAAAAAGAAAAAAAAAAAATATATATATATATATATATATATATATATATATATATATATATATATATATATATATATATATCCCAGGATCGATGTTTCAATAAACTACACTGACCAATATAAGTGACGGGAAGAAGTGCTGACACAAATGTAAACAAATGGTTGACACTTATCATTGCCTCCTACATCAGCCACGGGCTAAGAGGCCAGTAAGGCACGTGTTTCTCCCCCAACCCGATGATGACGAGTTAAGATACAGACATAATCCTGCCTCGACTCCAGTGAAATCCATAGACGCTTAACGTCTATGACATTTCCTGATTACAATTAGTGCAACAGCGGCAGCACGATAGAGAGCCACCTTAACACATAATAGGTTCGTCCAGTAAGAGATTAACGTACACTCTACCAAGTCTTTCACTGAAGCATTAATACTAAGCCTGAAGTTTTATGAAGCAGAGGTACGCGTAGACTTACTCACAACAAGCATTATGAAATTATAAGCTGAACGCGAATGAAGTTCTCATTCAGGACGGACCACAATGGTTAGATGGTATGATTATCTGCTGAGGGATTAACAAGTCTTCCAACTGGGTGAGTAGTTTGATCTTCCTTAAGCATAAGACAATACAGTCATCAACGTAAGATGCGGCAGTCGACTTCTAAAAAAAACTTAGTTAACAGAAGATCTAGATAATGGAGCATTTGAATTTCCCTGAAGTAACGAAATGTGAATATCACCCAAGACGTAACAATATCTGATTATCACACAAGAAGTAACGAAATCTATTTATCACTAAAAAGAAAACGAAATCTGAATATCATAAAAACTAACGAAATCTGGCTATCACTGATGAAATCAACGAGACATGAATATCATTCAAGAAAAAAAAATTGAATATCAGTTAAGAAGTATCGAAATCCGAATATCACAAATAAAATATCGTAATCTAAATATGATTCAATAAGTAATGTAATCAATACCTCCAAACCTATCACAATCCCCAGACCTATAACAAAGAAACAGACGACCATGTGTTATAACAATTAATTCAATATATAAAAAGGAAATATTAATTTGAAGCAGAGACAAAGATGTGAAAGAATTAGCCCAACTTTTGGGAGGAAACTTACACGAAAAAAAAGGAGTTTCCCACAAGTTTATGTAAAGTGATGAATTAATAAAAATTTTGGAAAACGACGTAGAACATGCCATCATAAGGCCCACGAGATCCCACTTTCTTGGATATAGTCATCACAATTTTATGCGAGCTGAGACGACACGAGCAACTGAGGCCCTAACTAAGGCGATTCCAATAACGCTATATATGTGTGTGTGTGTGTGTGTGTGTGTGTGTGTGTGTGTGTGTGTGTGTGTGGGAGGAGGTGGAGGAGGGTGGATGTGTTGGAAATGAAATATCTGAGGACAATATGTGGTGTGAAGCGGTTTGATCGAGCAAGTAATGGAAGGGTAACATAAAGAGTGTGGTTGAGAGCGCAGAAGAGGGTGTGTTGAAATGGTTTGGACATGCGAGACAATGAGTGAGGAAAGGTTGACAAAAAGGATATATGTGTCAGAGGTGGAGAGGGTACAAGGAGAAGCGGGAGACCAAATTAGAGATGGAAGGATGGAGTTAAAAAGACTTTGAGCGATCGGGACCTGAGCATACAGAAGGGTGAAAGGCGCGCAAGGAATAGAGTGAACTGGAACGAAGTGGTATACCGGGGTCGACGTGCAGTCAATGGACTGAACCAGGGGATGTGAAAGGTCTTGGGTACACTACTGATAAGGAGCTGTGGTTTCGGTGCATTACACATGACAGTTAAAGAATGGATGTGAGCGGATGTGGCATCCTTCGTACGTTTCCTGGCAGGTACCTCGCTGTCGCAGGGGGTGGCAATGCCGGGAATGGATAAAGGCGATCAAGTATATGAACATGTGTATATATGTATGTGTATGAAAATGTATGTGCTGTATATGTATATTTACGTATACGTACGAGTATGTGCGTATCTTTGTATATACGCGGGAAACAGCGATCAGGTATAAGAAAAAAAATATACATATACATTCTTACGACAAAGAATATTACCCACTTATATGCTGCGTGTGGTAGAAGGCCAGGACTAAGAAGGTGAGGGTACGGGAGGCTGGAAATCCTCCCTTCCTTAATTATTTCTTTCCATAAGAAGGGACAGGGAAGGATCGAAGTGGGAATACTTCCTTTTAAAGAAAAGTCATCCTGACGCTAACTCGCTGACGCGGGAAACAGCAAACAAGTATGAAAGGATGGACGAAAGAATGAAGCTAGGGCGTAACCATTCGCACTTAGATGATCATATAGCACCACCAGTGGGAGTTCGAACCCTTGGCCGCTCGATGAGAGATCGGGGCACTTACACCAAGCCACTTAGCGGCGAGAGGAAACCAGCCTATTCGAACACTTAGTTTTGAAAGGCATCGTGTGATTCCAAGATCCAGTTTCTAAGCCCCGCAACCCAACTGCAACGTTTTTAACCTAACAGATCACCTATATATTAGTGCACGACAACTCAAACTGGCAGGAGAGAGAGAGAGAGAGAGAGAGAGAGAGAGAGAGAGAGAGAGAGAGAGAGAGAGAGAGAGAGAGAGAGAGAAAAAAAACGATTTGCATATATTCTGGATCACGTCCTTAATCCCTTACAAAGCCCATGAGTCCAAACGGCTTTATCGCTGCAGTCCAAAGTTAATTTATCAAAGCGAACACAGCGTGAACTCCTGATGGGAACACCTGCTGGAAACTGCATGTCCTCACCTGTGCTAAATATTTAGGGTACTGCTGTGCGGCTGCCAATTTATCCCATCTCGTTACAGCACACCTGCTGATAATTCAACGTCGCGCTTTATCATTAGCATCGGTCATGTGATAGAATGAAAAAGCAAAAACAAAAAACAATGTTTCGTAAATGTAAAGTGATATAGGAGATGGTGTACAAGGGTAAGGAAACGAGTAGGGATGATACAGAAACAGAGGCAGATCATCCCTACACAATTTTTGTCTACAGTGAACATTCCTAACTTTGCGATAGCGCCTAATGATAGCGAAGTCACTGCTGGTGATATTTTACACGATACTGTCTTGGAGATCTGTAGACAAAGACCAAACTGGGTCTAGTGTCACTCCACAACAAATTTAAGGCCATACATGTTAGTAAATAGAGTGTATATACTTCATTAATTTACATATGAATGTTCTATGCAAATGGAAACCACTGAGCTACCTTGTGGTGTTTCTTTCTTTATAAAAGCTGAACTTTGGAATTATCTTTCTCCTTTTCTCCTCCTTCTTCGTATAACCTTTCTACCTTTAAGACTCGCGTCTACAAACACCTGCGGAGCCCTGATCAATTTCCACCCTTTCATTTATAATTCTCTCTCCGTGCCATTCCGGTCAATATATATAAATATATATATATATATATATATATATATATATATATATATATATATATATATATATATATATATATTGGAAGAGATCACAATTTTGCGCGTGATCAAGTATATTCCTATGAGTCCACTAGGAAATGAAACACGATAAGTTCCCAAGTGCACTTTCGTGTAATAATCACATCATCAGAGGAGATACAAGAAAGAAATATAGGTCAGCTTGATACACAACGAAAAGACGTAGCTAGGACGCCATTTGGTAAACAAGTGATTGTCCAAGACAGGCATGAAGGGAAATTGTTTACAAATTTTATCAACAATAAAGCTATCCAATTTGTATAGACCTTCACTAATATTAAAGTTATAATTCTTTGTGTATCTAATAATAGAAGACAATGATATTTCTCGTGGAACTGGAGTTAGAGTTGATAATTGAGATGGCATTACTCCAGTCAATACAATGATCATAGTTTTTTACGTGATTAAACTAGGCATTTGATTCTTGTCCTGTTCTTATACTATATTTATGTTGCTTAAGTCTTACAGAAAGATCCATACCGGTCTGCCCAATATAAAACTTATAACGATTTTTACATGGCACTTTATAGATGCATCCAGGAGAATTTTCTGGTGAGTTCCTGATTAAGATACTCTTTACAGTATTATTGTTGCTGAAGGCAACATTTACAAATGGCAATAGCACATCAACTGTAACACCATACTATGAAGCAAGTGACTGTAATGAGAAGTACTCCAGCATCCTTTAAGGTAATACCCAATTTTCTCTGACGATCAAAAACACACACAAAAATGATCTTTCTACAGCTGTATGGTCCGTATTTTCTCTACATACTTTTTGGCACTTTGATACGTCAACCCCGGTATACCACATCGCTCCAATTCACTCTATTCCTTGCCCTCCTTTCACCCTCCTGCATGTTCAGGCCCCGATCACACAAAATCTTTTTCACTCCATCTTTCCACCTCCAATTTGGTCTCCCTCTTCTCCTTGTTCCCTCCACCTCCGACACATATATCCTCTTGGTCAATCTTTCCTCACTCATCCTCTCCATGTGCCCAAACCACTTCAAAACACCCTCTTCTGCTCTCTCAACCACGATCTTTTTATTTCCACACATCTCTCTTACCCTTACGTTACTCACTCGATCAAACCACCTCACACCACACATTGTCCTCAAACATCTCATTTCCAGCACATCCATCCTCCTGCGCACAACTCTATCCATAGCCCACGCCTCGCAACCATACAGCATTGTTGGAACCACTATTCCTTCAAACATACCCATTTTTGCTTTCCGAGATAATGTTCTCGACTTCCACACATTCTTCAAGGCCCCCAGGATTTTCGCCCCCTCCCCCACCCTATGATCCACTTCCGCTTCCATGGTTCCATCCGCTGCCAGATCCACTCCCAGATATCTAAAACACTTCACTTCCTCCAGTTTTTCTCCATTCAAACTCACCTCCCAATTGACTTGACCCTCAACCCTACTGTACCTAATAACCTTGCTCTTATTCACATTTACTCTTAACTTTCTTCTTCCACACACTTTTCCAAACTCAGTCACCAGCTTCTGCAGTTTCTCACATGAATCAGCCACCAGCGCTGTATCATCAGCGAACAACAACTGACTCACTTCCCAAGCTCTCTCATCCCCAACAGACTTCATACTCGCCCCTCTTTCCAAAACTCTTGCATTTACCTCCCTAACAACCCCATCCATAAACAAATTAAACAACCATGGAGACATCACACACCCCTGCCGCAAACCTACATTCACTGAGAACCCATCACTTTCCTCTCTTCCTACACGTACACATGCCTTACATCCTCGATAAAAACTTTTCACTGCTTCTAACAACTTTCCTCCCACACCATATATTCTTAATACCTTCCACAGAGCATCTCTATCAACTCTATCATATGCCTTTATCATCTCATAATTGTGATTTCTTCAGTCGTTTTTGCTGTTTTACAAACACGCACAACTGCACACTATACATTCATACTAATGGAAGAAGTGAAACATAAATAATCAGCCTCGCCTCGCCTTCCCCTGCTGACCACCCACTCGCCAGTCCAGAAAATGTCAAGACTCCGTCCACTACTCTCGGGTTGTAAAGAAACAGCAAAAGTTATATCTCCGCATACGCTGCCGGTCTGTGAACGAACCAGCTCCACAGAATGGAGCCTTGTTAAAGTATGGCTTGTGGCAACAGGAAAAAGACGAATACCGGTAATTTGGTAAATTCTGTTTCGTTATTTCAGCAAAGGTTTTCTGTCATATTTTTTAAGTTGTGAAACGGCAGAAATTAAATGTAAGGCATCTCCTGTATTCACATTTTTGTGTATGCCAGGAATTTTGTATGATCGTTTATCTAACGCATACAGAGTGCCTTGGCCTTCCCTACATGTACTATCCACCGATCTGTGATAATCCATCATGGACGATTTGATCACTATAGCATTATTACGAATGGTAATGACTCACTGGGTTTCGTCTACATCAAAGTGATATTCTCACCTCTCTATTCTCTCTACCAAACATTCAAAAGTATACGGGAAAACATCAAAGTTAGTTTGAACAATCAAACGAAAACTTAGGGGCAGAAATGTGGCTTTAGATATCGTTAGTGTAGATGAGGAATGTGGCTAGATTACCAACAGATTATTGTCTTACAGGTGGAGGCATATCTTGTTTAACTGGGTTTCCTTTATCCCCCTAACGATCAACGTTTTGCTCTGCTCCTTAATTCTGGAGACGATCAATTTGGAAGTGGTACACATGTATCTTAGTTCCATACACCAAAATGATTTTTTTTCTTTTTTTTTTTGTAAGAGATACAGGTCCAACAGCTCAAAAATATACATTCTGGGCTGTTCTTCCTTACCGTCTCTATCAATCAAATCGAGGCAATGCATAAGGTCACCTCTCCTCAAACCCCATACAAAATGTATGATAAATTTGGGATAAGCACGGTACATAAAGTCAATAAAAAGATACATTATTAATTTAGGAAATCTTTAGTCATACTGTACTCAAGCTAGCGTTTACGAAATCTGGCACAAATATATGTTTTTACGTACCCCACACTGAGTCTGATTTGTGAAATGACCGTTTTCTACTATTCTTCACGCGGTCAAAGATCACAAAATCACTTGGTCATAATCAATCCACTGTTCATGAAACAGGTCATCATTCAGCCAGTGTTCATATAATTTTGTACAAAGGTGTCTTTTTACACCTCCTACATGATGCCGAGGCCAAATCTGTGATAATCTTTTTGCATCCATTTTTTAGATGTCAAAAGTTGCCAATAATCATGTTTGTCATCGAAAGTCGTCATCTAATATTGTTGAAACTCTGCACAAAGAAAACCTTCAGCAAGTTCAAAACAACGGTTGAAATAAGAAATGAGAAGCCCTTCATTTTGCCTCATCATGGGTCTTGCCTCACACAACGTATTGCCTCAGCCTAAGTTTTGCATTACACTGGTTCTTGCCTCATCCTGGGTCTTGCATTACCCTGAACCTTGCCTTTCCTTGTGTCTTACCCTGAATCATGCCCTTTTTCCTATGTTGCACAAACTTTAAACACAGATCCCTTACGCTGAATCTCAAGTACTCAGCAAACCTTAACGAATTAGTCTTGACGCAAATTTAGGGTGCGTCTTAAGGAAGACGCATTGCCGTATTGCATTCGCTCCTGAAGGATCTTTCGTATTTCCGCTACGTTTAAGAGAACTTACCAACTGAAGATAACTAATTTCAAGACAAGATGGAACGATAATGTAAAGGCTTTGTGTTTAAATGTTCGACTGCGGAAGAAGGTCCTAAGATACAATTGTTCGACGCTGTAGAGAACCTTCTGCCTTGACAAACCGAGACAATACAGTTCGGTACAGCTTCGATCAGGCGTGTACCGAAACATTGAGACCGTGTTCCAGATATTTTCTACTTGCGGCTGTAAAACCATAATACTCTTACCACCTCTCTGCTAACCTGCATAACAATCATTCACTTGGACTCCACTCTACTGCGTGACAAAGTTTCAAAATGAAAAAAAATCCCCTGAAGGTTTATCAGGTATAAACACCTGCTACTAGAAAGGGTAGTTGACTCTAACTGATCAAATAGCGACTCGCTGGATGGATAGATTGGCGGATTTTCTTCTCCCAAAGGTGGACGGATCACTCTCGACTCGTTGCTCTTGGCTTTCTGCATCCTCCAAAGTCATCCGCAGGGACGAGGAAGCTCTACTTGAACCAAGGACAGTAATGACCGTAGACTCAATACGTAGACAGCAGAGGGTCGAGTGTATTTACATATGTCTCGGAGAATGACGCAATTCAAGAAAAAGTTAAAAGTAATTTGGTTTATACTGTTGGTACTTTCAAATCTCTGCATCATTTTCTATATTATCAGCTTCCTCGTTCCTACTGGCTGTTAATGATCCGTTCCTTGTGTCTCAGTTTATCTTTTACATCTTATTCCTTTCCTTGCACTACTACTTTCCTTTAAGCAGTGTTGACATGACTGCAATATTCCCCAGGAGCTCTTTATTTTCAGCATTCTTCCTTCTTTCTCCTCTCCTCCTCCTCCTGACGTGGTAAAATGAAAGCATAATGTTATCCTCTCCAGTTCCTCTCCATCCGTGATTTTGCTGGCGGCGGGGTGTGTGTGTGTGTGTGTGTGTGTGTGTGGGTGTGTGTGTGTGTGTGTGTGTGTGTGTGTGTGTGTGTGTGTGCGTGTGTGTGTGTGTGTGGGTGTGTGTGTGTGTGGGTGTGGGTGTGTGTGTGTGTGCGTGTGTGGGTGTGTGCGTGTGTGTGTGGGTGTGTGTGTGTGTGTGTGTGTGTGTGTGTGTGTGTGTGTGTGGGTAAAGTTGTGAATATAATGCATGAAATATGAGAGGCAAGGCTGAGCTTGGTGGGCGGGGGTCATTCATCAGAACTTATTCTATAATGGACCAAACTTTCCTGCACTCACCTCTGGCAGAGACGCCAAACTTAAGCCGTTTAATTTTCGGCACGTTAAGTTGAGCTCTTCTGTATGACTGCAAAGTTCAGTTAGCTAAAATTGCTCGGTGCATGGTATTGGGCTTCCATAAAGTTCAGTACGTAATACTATACTGCTATGGTATTCAGTACGAAATACTATACTGCTATGGTATTCAGTACGAAATACTGTACTGCTATGGTGTTCAGTACGAAATACTGTACTGCTATGGTGTTCAGTACGAAATACTATACTGCTATGGTATTCAGTACGAAATACTATACTGCTATGGTATTCAGTACGAAATACTATACTGCTATGGTATTCAGTACGAAATACTATACTGCTATGGTATTCAGTACGAAATACTGTACTGCTATGGTGTTCAGTACGAAATACTATACTGCTATGGTGTTCGGTACGAAAACTAAACTGCTATGGTGTTCAGTACGAAATACTGTACTGCTATGGTGTTCACGCAATACTGTACTGCTATGGTGTTCAGTACGTAATACTATACTGCTATGGTGTTCAGTACGAAATATTGTACTGCTATGGTGTTCAGTACGAAATATTGTACTGCTATGGTGTTCAGTACGAAATACTGTACTGCTATGGTGTTCAGTACGAAATATTGAACTGCTATGGTGCTCATTAAGAGATACTAGCTATTTTGCTATAGTGCACAGCACCTGAAAATGGTATCTCCATATTCTTGTCTAGCAAAAATGTTTAAAGCCTTTTTATGTATATTATGTTTTCAATATCCGTATCCTTGAGGGGAAGATCCAGTCAACAGTAAAGTCTTAAAAGCCCAAATACTGTCATAATTAAACCTTCAACCTCTTGCCTTAGTCAGAGACCCGACTTAATAAGTCTCCAAATATCATGTTGGTCACGTTAAGAAATTAAGAATATTTGAATAACGTTGCGAGTGCGATTCTCAATAGACAAATCTCTTAATGGATGTAAACATGCTCGTCTTCGTCTTCAGGGTTGCGGGCAAACTTTTCCAGATTGTCAAAAATGCAGCGGATGAATATCAATATCTGAAAAGCCGATTACTGAGTGTGAATGTCATAAAACACCGTATATGAATAATTCAAACTCCAGTGGGAGCTGCCATTAGTGAATGAGACGAATGCTGTGTATTGCGATACATTATTCCACAACACACAGCCGGCCTGGGCTGTACCGGCAGGCTATATATCAGTAACTATCTATCATTCACAATGCCTTTTAGTAGGTGTTAAGGCTAGCTACAGGGGCGACAGACGAGAGACCACAGATATAACTTTCAACGTACGTGACGAAATCAGATTCAGCGGACTAGAACCTCACCCATACAGACTCAGTGTCACAGACCAGCAAAGAGCAATGGAATGTGGGTTTTGTGATGACTGAAGTGGCAGTAGGGATAAACAACGACGAAAGCAAGCAAGATGTGCACCACGAAGCTCAAGTTATCAGGAGCGGAGGCATGGACCATACCCGACTCACCAGTACATCAAGAGAATGTAAAGATGGTTAGTCCCTGAAAGACCATGAGGATTTTCTGTCTTATGTCATCACATCTCCTTCGTTGGTACGAGGTCATAGGAGAGGATATCATTGTGTGTGTATGCCAAAAACACATACATTCTCGTCTTCCAGTTCCTGCTGGTGTATTTACGTATAGGACGGAAAGTTCTTTGTTTTTACTCGAAGCGCTCTGCAGGAACGTGGGAATCAACAAGCTCCTTAATTTTCTGGCTGGCTGATCACAAAACAAAGTTATCTCCCTATGTCTGCCACATCTATTCTCCTTTTTGTCTCGCAACAACTCTCTCTCTCTCTCTCTCTCTCTCTCTCTCTCTCTCTCTCTCTCTCTCTCTCTCTCTCTCTCTCATCTGTGCCCTTCTTTAACGTCCATCACAAGGTCATCGTCTCTTCTGCTGTGCTGTGAATACCTCTCCAAGATGAACAAAGAAACATGACTGATGGAAACTCATGACTGTAGGTAGTGTGAAGTACATGATCTCTGATGACTGGGTTGTGAAGTAGACGAGCACGGAGCACAGTGATGACACATAAACCAACAACGCATAAATTCCTGGACAAATGTTTCTTTCTTGTATCTTCCCTGATGATGTGATTATCACACGAAAGTGCACTTGGGGACTTATCATGTTTCATACACACACACACACATTAATATTATCATTACACACAATCGCTGTTTCCCGCATTAGTTATTACCGGATCCCGCCTATTCGGGGTTATACCGCGAATGAAAGGTCACCTCTGCCGAGGCTGTATGACAGAGTACGATTTCGTCAAAGAACATCTCACTCCAAAGGAGTCTACATTTCCCTTCTGCTGGAAATAGCGCAGCCTTGGGCTACAGGGGCCTCTAGAAAGAGGTCCTGGGGTAATACCAGGACTCTCAGATATAGGAGCAAGGATAATTATACATAAACAATTATATGAGGATCTAAGAGCGATAGAAAAAGAAATTTCTAGAGCTCATGAATTATAAACATGTCTGAAGTACACGACGTCGTAACTATAAATACGTGTGGAGTGAAACGATTACAGGTCTCATCATACAGCTGAATACCATAAGGTTCTGGTTATGTACGTCTATGATACAAATGTCCTAAGTACCATTACTCTGTGTACCGTGGAAATATAAACGTCTTTAGTACCCTAAGTCTCTGTCTGGGCCATAAAACGTTTGAAATACTAAAGGATCGTCAGTCGTAGATCACTCAAGATTTATCAAGAACAAAATTGTTTAATTTTTTTATACCATCAATACGCTGATTTTATCTTAATTTATAGCGAGAAAGTGAAATACCATATGACAAGAAAAATGCGCAGATATATTTGTTAACGAGTCAAGAGTTCTATAACAAAAACATTTGGAACATCTTAGGGTCAGTGTACTAGAAAAACGTTCGATATATTGCAGGCTAAAGTACATTGTAGAAAAAGTTTATTGGGTTGTTTCTTCCAAAATGATACTCTGTCCATCACCATAAATCCACACACACACACACACACACACACACACACTTCCCCACCGAGCTATACACTTTTTTCTCCCGGTTCCCCAAACAACTGCTGACAACTTCCAGCTTACGTTGGTTTACCCCGACAGCTAAACCAACAACGCATAAATTCCTGGACAAATGTTTCACGCAAGGGCTGTGAGGTGTGGCTGTGTGCTGCCCTCCAGAGTGAGTAACACCGCCGAACCCAACCACCCCACCTCACCCGCCCCATTTCCCCCCCCCAGGATTTGGGAGCATCATTTCTGGGCCTCGTCAACCACCAGAGAGTTTTTTTTTCTTAAACCCTTCACAACAGAAAATGGTGTACCATCGATATATCTATAGATAAAGTCAGCTCATTAGGATGCAGATGAGGTGACCTCGCTTAGCGAGTCGGCTGCCCCATAAATCACTCTTGACTCCCCGACAGGAAATTCATTCATCCTAAAATCTAACTTTTATGGACGTCCGGGGACTGGCTGGCTCCCTCCCTCCCTCTCTCTCTCCCTCTCTCTCTCTCTCTCTCTCTCTCTCTCGAGAGAGAGAGAGAGAGAGAGAGAGAGAGGGAGGGAGGGAGCAGGTAGCTCGCCAGGTTTATCAAGCTCAATCTCCATATATGACCGTCATAAAAATACGCGACGCACGGAATGTGGTGTTTAAGAGAGAGAGACAAACGAGGCTTGTAAAATCCGCAACAAATTAGACGCCAGATTTATACAGCAGTGGACCGGGTCCACTGGTTATGTCAATAGGCCTCCCCAATGTCAGCCGGGGAAGCCGAACTAACTCAGTTAAGACCAAAAGGGGAGACTTTCTGGGTAATCTAGAAATTTTGCGAGTAAGTTTGAATTAGGTCTGAATTTTTACGAAAACAGTCCGTCTGGGTAGATATATATACTCTTCACTGTTGAGAAGACGTGCTCTCAACTTCATCTCAACCTCATTCATATATATATGTATATATATATATATATATATATATATATATATATATATATATATATATATATATATATATATTTCATTTAGTTTCTGTCCTAGTTTATGATTGCTGGCATCTTTCATACGTTTTATCAATGTGGAGCTAGCAATATTCTAAAGGAATAAGTCTATCTGAAATCTTAAAGGAACGAGTATTTAACTAAATACCTCCAATATGAAAGGAAATAATCTTTAACTGTTTCTAATCTTAAAGGAAAGAGTCTTTAATCATTTCCGACCAAAAAGGAGAGTCTTTAAGTATCTCCTGTTCTAAAGGAAATGGTTCTTAATTATTTTGGTCTAATCTTAAAAGAAAGTCTTCAACTAGTTCCAATAACTACGTCATATGGAACATGAAAGACTTCTTACATATGCCATCTACTTTTGACTCAACTTGATCTCTCTGCGTTAAGCTAACTCGCTGCGGTACTTTGAGATCTTCCGAATGAGCGTACACGAGAAGATTAGGGAAAACCAACGGTTATGGCGGGAGTCAAAGATATGGAGAGCCATTTTCAAAATGATGTTGAGTTTACAGCATCGTCAAGGCTGTCGAAAAGTTCCCATAAAAAGATTTAAACTGATGAATAAGAGACAAATGAAGATGATATACGTGTCTGGGGAACGTGACATCCTCAAATGCCGCACTCCATTTCTATTTTTATTCAATTTTTCAGAAGTAGTGATACTTTACTCCATTGCAAGCGTTCCGCAACAGAGAGACGAACTGATAAGCTACTTAACAGCAGCGAAGACAGACAGATGGAAAGATAAACGGAACAATGGAAGGAAGAATAAAGGGACAAGATCTCTCTGCTAGAGAACCTAGTTTAGCAGAGTACAAACCTGAAGACTGAATCGGGTCCCGTTCAAAATTAACGATTCTCGTTTTTTGTTATCGTCAATTTGTTTTCCAAAAGTTCCTTGATCTAAACCACGAATGCATTTGTCTATCAATAATAACTCAACCTCTGGGAGGGAAAAATAAAGGTCTCGAAAAAGCATAAAAAAAGTGGCACGTTTCCGAACTTGACACACCCACATTCTTGAACACAAAATTGATGGTTACGTAAATTCATTGGAGACCAAATCCTGAAAAAACGACAGGAAAAAGAATGGCGAATCCAGGCACAACAGCACAGACTTCTTGGGTTTCAGATCTCCTTAAAGATGTTAAACACTGTTTAATACGCGTCTTTTCTCAATAGTTTGGGTCTGGAGTCTTTGTACGTTCCTAGAGCTCTATCAAGACGCATTAAAGTATGGAGAAAAGTCGAACTTGCTGTCCCGTTACGGCACCAATCTTCTTCAGGGTAGTCACGTGCCTTAAATCAGATACTTGGTCGACTGGAACCCTGGTCTTCCATACGGCTGTTAGTCAGGGACGAACAGATTTCAGTGCGTCATCGGTATTTCACTGTGTCCCTATATCACCACATCACAACAGAGACACCCATACGAAGTTCAAGAATGATGGTAGGGAGGATAAATGTGTCTGTCTATCTGAATGAAAGACCAATTAAGAGCGTTGAATACCATCGTATCATTTCGTGGGGCATGAGATAATCTTCATCATCCAAGAACATTAAGCAAAGGTGCTGAGGATGAGAGTGGGACCTTACAAAACTCAAGTCAGCCTCTAGACAGAAGGCAGATATACGAATGGTATACAATCCTTGTATCCTAAGGCGAGTAGCCAACCAGTTTCCACCATATGACAACTTACTGACAACATAAGTGACTTTACGTGTATATGTGAAAAGCCGAACTTCCCGAGTCATAGTGACTTGGTTCTTTTCCTAAAGGTACAGTGAAATCCTACGACCACTGTGGCAAAGACGAGTTAAAACTATCCTCAAGAGGGTAATATGAAATCTGTAACACTCTGAACACTTGTGTAAGTTATTACCACAGTTCCGACGGCAATAATCCCAACTTCAACCACAACAAAATTAAAAAAAAAGTATTGGATACGAATGGATAAATATGAAAATCATAAGTCGACCGGTGACTACAGATCAAAATCCGACACAGCCTTTGAATGGCCAGTCGACGTCTCCAGGCTAAACCCAAGCCAGTCCAACTAACGCCCCCAACCCCTACCACTGGACTCTGGTCTCCACGTATACACTTCCCGACATCGCCGCCTGCTGGGCTGTGCATCAAGCACCCGCTGCTGTCAGATGCCAAAGAAGAAGAAGAAAGGATTCCGGCCAAGAGTAATATGAGGATTCTTGTTTCATTACGCGCTTCCAGGACAGACGACGACTGTGTCCTGGAATTGTACAGTGAGCATCATCCAGGCGGGATGATGCCGTAGGTCGTTCGTCTCTAAACTAACGCCCTTGAGGGAAGTTCCTCCAGAGGACTTGCTTTCCCCGCACTTAATACAATGTTACATTGTTCCCGAGTGCCGTAAAGGAAGGAGGAAGCAGACGGCAATAAACTGTTACGAGTAAGGCACAAGTGAAGCTCCTCTTGTCTCAGGGAATAGAGAAGTTAGTAAATATGAGGTTATTAGTTTGTCTGCACATGATAAAACGTTGTGTTCGGTGCCTGGGGCTGGTCATGTGCCTGACCCAGATGTGTGGCAGTAAGCAGGCTGGCAGGCACATGAACCAAGTGCTTTTACTGTACATAAGGCCACCAGCAGTTGGTCAACTGTCGATGCTACCATGAACTCCAGACTGACCCGCTTACAGACACCTGGGTTATTTTTTTCAGTGACTTCACCGGTATTTCTTTCTATTCCTTAACCCGCTATGATACTGAAATATTACTATATATATATATATATATACATTACCTACTTCCTGCCTTAGATGTCCCTTCTGTCTTTATGAGGCTCCTGCAGCACTCAGGAAGCTGGCCACATGCACCGGTCGGGACCACAGATCATAGTGTCATCATGTGTGTGCGTCTATCTGCAGAGAATGCAGGGCAACTGAGTAGTAGTAATGTTGGTGCAGCGTGGGGATGAAGGGTCTGGCGATAAATTGAATCGGTGATTGCAGTGCTGTAGGGATGGGCTCTATGTCTTGAGGGCAGACACGAAAGTGTGACTCGTGCTTGTCTGGTGAGTGCAGTTTCCAATGGGTGTATTTCTTGTGGGCTCGAGTTGGAAGGTAGGATGTTTAGTGCTTGTCGGGTTGGGTTATTTCATGGTGCATGTGCTCTCTCTCTCTCTCTCTCTCTCTCTCTCTATATATATATATATATATATATATATATATATATATATATATATATATATATATATATAACAATTCTTCTAATTCAATTACCTTTATGTTGGTTAGTCAAACATAACGAATCTCTGCTGTTTCGTACCGTTTTTGAAACCTTTTAGGACTAATCCCTCGATCCCCTCAAAAACAGGCGATGTTCATAAAGAATACTGATAAAATCCTAATCACCTGTGCGTATAACTTATTGTGATACAGTTCTACGATCTTATATAATGAAGGCATTACGAATCTACATTTCTAAGTCATATTCGTAAACTACTACTGAAAAGAGCCACAGAAGTTGTTCTACTAATGAACAATATCGTATCTTACCATCGACCAGCCTCTCGTTAAGAATCATCTTAGGTTACGAAAATTTAACAATTTCTCGAGATGAACTCGGAACTCGACTCTTTGTGGAATCCCACTGCTTATCATGGCATGATCTAATAATAATAAAACGGGTCATGAAACTTATATTGTGAGCCGCCAGGACTATACACTACCAAGATAGGAAACTGGAGCAGATTGCTACAGTTCTTCTGGTAACTCACTTCGCTGCAACAAAGTATCATTCCTCTAATTACTCCTCTGGGTATCATTTATCACCTAATTGAGATTTACTGCTACAGTCGAGCTTTCGCTATTTTTCGTGTTTTTTCTTTTTTTTTTCCTCTTTCTTAAATCAGGCAATTTAGTTTCCAGATGTGTTAATGCGCTTTGTATACGAGCTTCCTTGGTCCATGATTTTTTTTTTTTAATCATAATTCTAAGTAATGTTCAATCTCATGGAGAACGCAGGAAGGAACAATGATAGACTACTACACAGAAGAATAACAACATCCACATTAATCTAACAATAGTGCAGAGACAGAGATGAACTTTCAAGCGTTACGGAAACCCTGTTCGAAAATGTCGCAAATAATCTATACACAAACCATTCTAGAATCCTTTAGAAGACGATGATACAGAGCGCAACACACCGTCAATAATTCTGGTGCTCTGCTCATCAACAAAGTTGACCAAGCAGCAAGAGGTCAATTTTAGGCAGTCTGCTGTGAGAAAAACAAATCCGATCTGGCATGGAACATAAGACCACAGCGAGGCACCTGTATTATAGTGGGAGTGATTACCAAACCAGAATAAGATCCGTGGGACCTGTGTTATAGGAAAAGCAATTAAAGCAAAGTAGTTTACATCAGGACAAGCAAGTAAAACGAAACAGCTAAATCAGGCAAAGAAGGTAAAGCAAGGCATTTACATTAGGAAAAGCAGGTCAAACAAAACATTTATGTAAGGAAAAGCAGGTAAAGCAAAGCAGTTACAATACAACAAGCAGGTATAACAAAGCAGTTACATTACGACAAGCAGGTAAAGCAAAAGCAAAGTTCAATAACATTACAGCATGACCCGGTGCAACAGCCTTGGATTTTTTTTTTCTTTTTGTATTACATGGCGCCCCAACATTAAAAAAAAAAAAGCCTCGCAACACATGTACTGCATTATAATTAAAACCAGACACCATATCCTGAAGGGCGCTTTATCCTGCACGCAGATGATAGATACTCCCTAGCAAACTGCAACAAGGCACTCAAGACGACAGAGGACCCCACCGAGCACTTGTTCAGATATGCGAGAGTCAGTTCGCAAAACACTCAACTCCTAGCGTTACTCAAGACACACTCACGCACTCACCAGAGGGACCAAACTCTACGAGTCGTGGCACTCGTAGTGACGGGATGATTGATTCCTCCCCAGATGAAAGGGCGCCCATGATGGAGAGCCGAGGAGGGAAGGCCAAAGATCCTCCACTGGAGCGACCCTGGGAAGATGCCGACGCTGTGGAAAAGCAATACTGCAAGAGTAGCTGGGAGAAGATTTACTGATGACATGGAATACCGCGAGGATGAGGAAGCCAGGTTCCGGAATGTGCCGGAAAACATGTCTCACTAGGGCTTTTATCAGTCCGGGGATGAGAAACGATGATGAAAGCAGGAGGAAGATGGAGGAAGATAGAGAAGGGATAATGATATGGCGAGGAAGATGGAAGCTCTTATTCTACCCAGACGTGGGGTTCGGAGGTATGCCAGTGAAAAGATTGTACACCAAGACGCCACGAAATATGGGGTACTAGTAACAAAAGAAGAGGGAGAAAAGTAAAGAGAAGAAAAAAAATACGAAGATAAGACTTTCAAGACGGAGTAACCAAAAGGCCAAACGCAGAGTTAAAAGAGCAAAAGACATTAACTCGTCTGGAGCGGAGGGCAGCGAACTGTGTTGTTGATTCTGTTGTGAATTATACGGCAAGAAAAAGAATATACCGGACGAAATTACATTAAGACCTCCGTCCACAAGAAATATCTCAGTGTTACCCACCATAGTCGATTAAAGTGGCATCAGTGATGTTGGAGAACTTCCAGTTTTCGTCTTCACGCTTAAGAAAATGTACCGCGAGCTGGAAACTAACAAGAGCAGAGTTGCTGTCATCTTTAATTGCGTTCCAGCAAGCCGGTGTGTGTAATGTGCTGCTTTATTTATGCGGATGGATTGTGCGAAACTCTATTTTATGCAGACGGATTATGCGATGTGTTCTCTATTTTCTTTTTTCAGAGGTAGGGAATCGGGTGGGTGTTGAGAGTTGGCGAGCAATGCCCAATGCTTGTCCGTCACCATTATGTCTGGAGCAGCGACAGAAAGTTAAAATGGACGATGCGGAACATTGCATTAGGTGGGCAGATTGAACTATGTGTGTGTGTGTGTGTGTGTGTGTGTGTGTGTGTGTGTATCATTTACTGACACTCATAATAATGACAAAAAATCATAATCTACTATTATGGAGATGAGGAGAAGTAGGAAACTAGAATCCGAAAAGGAGAAAAGGAAGATAAACTAATCCTGCTGGTAAGCCAGGGTGTTCTATCCCGCCCCCCCCCCCCACACACTAGACTTCCTCCCTTATCCATTCCACATGCCTGTGGTGGAACATGGAGGGCAACCATTCCACAAGGTAATTAGAGATCACTGGTGTCTTGAGACGGGAAAAAACCCGCCGCCTTCTTAGAGTTTCCCGGCGATGCTATTGGGCATTTTTTTTTTTTCCTTATCTCGGTTTGCAGGCGAGGGAGCGGGTGGAGGGAAGAAGGGTGTATGGCTGGGTGTGTTATCCGGGTCTCCACTCGTTGTGTGGGTCGATGGTTGGCTAGATGGCTGCTGGATTCTTCAGATCAACTCTATGGCGGCAGCACGGAACCTTTGTCTTACGGACACGGATGTCCTCAAGGTACCAAGCTTAATGGAATCTCAAGTGTGTGTAACGCCTCTATGTCAGCTATGTACCATTGTAAGGGCTATGTACCTCTGTAAAAGCTATGTGCCTCTGTAAGAGATATGTATCTATGTAGCAGCTACGTGCCTCTGACAGCAGCTATGTGCCTCTGTAACAGATACGTATCTATGTAACAGCTATGTGCCTAAGTAACAGCTATTCAGCATTATCTACCATGCCAAATATCTCAAATACATCAATAAGAGACAATATCTGGGTGGTTCGGAAAGAAAACTCCCTGCCCGGTATCAACCAGTTTTTCAGTGCTGTCTTGTCGCAATACCGAGTTTTAAGGTCATAGCGCTGAAGAGATGATTGGTGCAGGCAGGCAAGACAAGCCGGCTCCCCCCGCAGTTGTTGAAGGGGGTTAGGTTTAATACGTCAGTGTCCATCTGACATTGCTTAAGTTGCCCTCTTTATCCAGCACGTATTCAGAGCGGAGGCTGTAAAGTTTTACGGCGCTCTGAGCGACGGAGTGTACGTGGTGTGGGTACTGGCGTGGGTTATAGTAGTGGTCGTGGGTTGAGAGAGGAGGTGTGGCGTGGTGGCCGACGTAGACAAGATCATGGACGTGGAAGTGGGCGTCGATCTTAAGCATACGTTGCCGCATATACGATTATAGGCATGAATTTTGCTTTGGTTGTGGAGGTGGGGCTGATCATTGTGTTGCGCTTGCTGGAGTAAGCGATGAAGTGCACGGGGAAAAAATTTGATATCAGAGTTCCTAACAGAATCCTAAATTATACGTTTATAACTTGTTTGTCTATTGTTATTTCTAATTTATGTGGATAAGGTAATATGAGAAGGCTATATCCCCATCCTCCTTTCACTCCGGAAACTAAAGTCGAAGGAAAAAAAAAAAAGATTGCATTGGTGAAGTAAGCCTGCACGGAAGTTAACAAGAAAGAACGGATGTAAAAATCGTTGTACGAAATCTTACTACACTCCCCCACTCTTTGCTACAACACAATATATTCCTGGGGTCTAGAATGAGAAAAAAATTATTGCGTTTGTAAAAATATTTCCTCTTACTTAATTAGTCGATACCCGAACTGTCGAAAACTTATCTACCCTGTTTTTGAAGGTACTTACAGTCTTTGCAATTGCAGTGTTCGACGAAAACTCGCTCCAATTTTCAAGTGCTTTATTCACACAGAAACATTTTCCCCACTTCAGTATAACGTATTTTAGCTTCAAACTTTTTCCATTTTTCTTAGTAACAGTATTTCTTAAAGGCTCTTGTGATTTACGTTGTCGAATTTTTCCAGTTTCGAAATATTGTATTGCATCACCGCAATATCTATGCTTCTTAAGAGATGACAGATGTAGTCATATCAACTTTTCTTTGTATGTCAGATTTCTCACATTTCCAATCGGTTTTGTCGCCCGTTTTTGTATTTGTTCTAGTCCTTCTCATCCTTTTCGTACTTCGAGGACCAGAATTAGACTATATTCAAGGTCTGGTCAAACTAGAACATTATGAATTCAAAATAATTTCCAGTGTTTTATGTCGCTGTTCCTTGTTTTGAAGTACAGTGCTTTGTTTAATGATATTACTTGTTGCTAGAGACTGTTTAGGATATTCAAGGCTATCACTAATAATAACGAGATCCTTTTCTTACTTTATAAAGTGGACTGCCAAGGTAGTCGTGTTCAGTATGCTATGTGAGTTTCACCTACCATATGTCAGACCACTCTGCTAACTTGTTGATATCTCTTAATAATTTATCACATCAGCACACGTGGAAATCTTAGCTACGACATGAATGTCTGTTATGAAAAGACTTGAGGGTACGACCGATCCCTGTGGCACGCCACTCGTCACGATCAACCAGTCTGAGACTATAACTTCACAAGTTGCTTTCTGTCGGCGAGCCATTCGGTAAATCCATGCACAGAATTCCCCTCCTTTCCTGTGATTTTTTTCTTATTCGCTGAACAGTCCCCAGCGTGGTATCTAAACGAGTGTCTTTAAAGTACGACCTGTCATATATACACTCACTTACTACCCTATTGGTCCCTTCTATCCTTATGAGGATCTTGGAGCAGTCACGGAAGCAAGCCACGTCCACAGGCCATAAACTGTTGTGATGTTGTGTTATACATATGTATATAATCATGAGCAAGTTGTCGTGAGTTTGTTAAAGATTTTTTATGGAAAACATGCCAGTTGTCCACTATCATCTCATGGTTTAAAGATCTTGAAGTTTGGGAATTATTCTCTTCCGGCGTTTCACGTAAAACTTGAGTGGTATGCATGCGATGCTCAGGCGGGGTTAAAAGTATCAGGGGGAGGAAGGGATGCTTAGGTGGAGTTAAGAGTATTAGGGAGGAAGGTGGGTGGGGGATGAAGGGCTCAAAGTACAGGATTGGATATTACTGTGGGTGTTGATGGAGAGGACGTGTTGATGTTGTCTT
Organism: Panulirus ornatus; assembly: GCF_036320965.1. Taxonomy (NCBI): domain Eukaryota; kingdom Metazoa; phylum Arthropoda; class Malacostraca; order Decapoda; family Palinuridae; genus Panulirus; species Panulirus ornatus. The sequence continues at coordinate 17,052,386 of NC_092232.1, forward strand.
CGGCTTTCTCGTGTGAAGGAAAATACTCTTGGGCGTGGACGAAGGAATGGAAGGAGGCATGGATTCACACGTGTGTGTGGAGTTTGATATGAGAACATAACTGTAATCGAGATCATGAGACAACCTATTGTTCTTTAATCATAAAAATCTGTGTAAATGATAACCACCCTTTTCTGAGTAAAATATGTCGCTAAAGTTATTAGTATGAGAAAGAATATTCAATACATAAACGATTGTATATAATGCAATACACATGTCCCTTAATTACGTCAATTTTTGGTTAAAGTCAAGAGATAAGGATATCCGTTACTAATGACCTCATCACATTAAAAAAAAAAATAGAAAAAAGATAGTTCGTTTACACAAAGTTTCATTCTTATGTCTGGGGGATTTTTTTTTCGTTACTAATGAGGAAAGATCGTGCAATGGAACCCGTGGAATGAAGACAGAGCCAGACATATCATGCAGGACACAGTCTTTACTATCACGGTTAATGAATGAGCCAAATACACAATTTTGCTTCACCACGATGGCAATCACAATGTTGAAGACTGATATCTAAGATTCCCAGTTTATCCTTCCATTGCTTCTAATGTCAGTACATCTTACTGATCATACTCATTTCTTAATTTCCAGTAGAGTGGGCGAAGTATACAAGGAAATGACTAATTTCAGAGATTCTCAGCCATACACTGAAGTTTTCAGTGGTTTAAGTCTCGCTAATGAACTCATTATAGACATAGGTGATGAACCGTCTTCACCAATGCCTTAGGATGGAATGAAATGATCATAGTTACTGAAGTTCAGACTATCAGACAGCGACTCACTATCATCAGGAGAATGTTTCAGAGACCTGATGCTGTATTTCACCTTTCGATGGCCCTGTGACGGCTTTGGTCGAACTTCAGCGAAGTCTTAACAAATGGACCATCAGAGCAAAGCATGTAATCAGGTCCATCATGTATTTCCAGATGATGCGAAGCCGCTGTCGGGTGTTCTGGAACCAGAGTAATTACCGTTATTTTCTTCCTTTCCAAGACCTTTCTGGAGACGACTCTCTCATCGATTCAGGGTAAGTAAATACCCTGAGTTAGGTCAGGACAACCCCACTGCCGAAATTACGACATGCAACCCACACGGGTAATTTCATGGGATGTCATGCAAGCATCCTTGTGATCTGGCTGGCGACATGGACTCTTCTTATTACATTTCTCTGGATCGGGTTCCCAGAAATATCACAATACGATGGCTATCATACGCCATTCACCACCAGCTTTATGTAGACTCCTTACCTACGTACCTACTTATCTACCTACCACCCTCCTGGGCACCACAAACACATCGATATAGCTTCCCTACCAAGTACGTTAGATTACAAAGGATGATAGACAACGTGGCCATATAAGACTACCATGCATTCCAGACGAAGCAAGTACCTGATAAAAGAGATGGTGAAATATATCACACAACCAAGTATGTCTAGTTACCGAATATGAAATATCATCCTCCTTTTTCTTCTCATATCTGGGTGTTACGAGATGTGTAATTGCAAGGTCCAACATTTGGGGATCAAAATGGAAGCCTAGTTTCATCTCTCATCTAAATCGAAACGTCTTAAAACTAATACTCTTTCGATGAGAACCTGTGAATATATTGTGATAACTTCAAGTGTGTGAAGCAATAAAACCTAATATTAACAAACTGAAAACTTTACATGAGAACCTGGGAATACATTGTGATAACTTCAAGTGTGTGAAACAATAAATCCTATTATTAACAAACTGAAAACTTTACGTGATGCTAACAAGACACAAAAAAGGATTCACCTGAATTATAACATCTTGAGCATGAACATGAAATATAACCATCAAATATAATCTATAATAAACTATCTCAATCAATATCACTACTCGTTCAACACATGCTATCTCAGCATTTATTTGTCGTTGTTCAACTTACGCCGACATTAACACCTATGAATTGCAGTTCATCGTATGTAACCTTAGCACAAATCAGTCATCGTTCAACGTCCACTATCTCAAGACAGTATCGGATTTCGTTAACCGTACGATACCTCAACACATCAGTTGTTCAACGCACGCTACCCCAACATACATCAGGAGTTTTATAAAGGACTGATGATATGCTGAGACTCCCACAAGCCCCAGTTGTAAGAAGCCCTCGTCTAACACGTCAGACTAGCGGCAGTAATGGTTCTGAATGGGACCAGAACCGTTTCATCTGTGGGAAGGTTCGTCTTAGCCGAAGGAACCTTTAGTGGAGTATGATGGAATCGACTGTTGATACAGATAATTCTGTGCAAAGTTCGGGAAATAACCGAGATAAGATGTGAAGAGAAAACGTTATTTGAGGAAAGATGCGAAGGGAAAATGTTATTAACTTTGAGATAAGTTCCCTAATTGCGACTTGCTGTAAATGAAGTTCTGAACCACGGAAAGTAAAACCATTATGCTTCATATCGAACCTCATAAAGACCACAAGTGGCTCAGAGGCAATGTGAAGATTCGTTGCTTCATGACCACGCTACTACGTGCAATTACTTCAGATAATGAAAACCGAAGAACAAATTCCTCTTTTCACCTTCAATATCTCGAGTCCATGAACAGTTTTCAGCAGCGCGGGTTCGAGTCAGCTGGTGTGGAACGATACACATCTTAAAAACTTCAAACTAATGGCTCAGTGTCCCGCGCCAGCAAGCATTGCGCAGACTGGATGATGATGGACTGCCCGACCACGTTCGTTCTAGTGGTATTACTGCGACTGGTGCCCTATGGAAAGATGGGGGAGCTTGTGACTGTACCTCAGGGAATAACTGATAGCCATTCATGTTTCTCGGGAGCTGGTGACTGTACTGTAGGGAATAACTGACAGTCAGCCATGTTTCTCGAACTTCTGATACACCGATCGTTGCCAGGTGACAGCATTCACACTTCTTTTTCAGACTTAAATGACTTTCCCGCCTTAGCGACGTAGCAACAGGAACAATGAAACATTGTATTCACTGGCACACCTCCAGTCTCTAGCTGTCAAGTATCATGTATCGAAACCAGAGCATGTCATACACAGCTAGTCCCCACAGACAACTCCATGGAGTATCTTCAGCCTCATCTCTACCGTTTCTTCAATATACACAATAAAAATGACTGAAAACGAAGTGGGCATTGAATTACGCAGTCCTTCCTACCCGAAAGAAGAACAAGTACAGCGGAAAAGTTTCTGTTGTTATAATACTAATCCTTAAAGTGAAATACATGTAAATGCCATGCAAGTACAAGAGGCTAATTCTAGCAAGAAAGATTAGTCTTTAAATGTTTAAACTGCAATTAGTGGTACAGTGCAGTAAGTGGTACAGTCCATGTCCAACTAGTGTTTATGTACAGCGACGAATCACAGATACTATCAATCATATTATAATATTTCACTTTCTTATCACAAAATTTCTAATCACTACCCGTCCTAATATTCTCTAATATATTGCAAAATAACATGTGCTAATGAGAAGAATCTGTAAAGGTTTAACTTGTAATATGTTTTTGAGCTTGTGGCATTTGATTTTCTTGCTAAGAACGATTCATTTTGAGTCACAATACAACAGCTGGCACGAATCTGCCAAAATGTCGTAACTGGTTTCTTGAGTCTAGAGTTCAGTGCCCAATACTGTGATACATCACACCCTCTACTTGAACTCCTGGGTGGAAGATCATGAAAATGGAGCGACGAAATGTTTCGCTACTGCTGCAGTACTTAGTACACATGTGTTGAAGGCAGCCTCACCGTACTGTGAATCGGATCAAGGTTCTTGCGAGAACAATATTTTTGTTTCTGATGTGAAAGCAACACACAGATAATGCAGCTTATTTCATATCTAATATTAAAGACTTTTACACATAACTTATTCTCTGATCCAGTACCGGATAGGATATTCGCACGACACCAATTAACAGTTTCTCATCAGGTTTTGTGCTTTTTGTACTGCTGAAGAAGCAAGAAAATGATGGGAAGATAATGATGAATGGAATGACCCCCTTCCCATCCTCCTTTTCTTGATTAAAGTCTCTGTTACACACACAAACACAAAAAGCAGAGGCAGACAAAAAAAAGAAAAGAAATAGTTATTGAAAAAAGGATTGTCTAAAGACCAGACTGAAGAAGAAAAATAAGAACACCAAGAAGAATAAAAAGTAAAAGAAGAAGAAGAAGAAGAAGAAGGAGGGGATGAAAGAAACTGCAGACTTGCAGCAGCAGCACAACGTAAGTGCGAGCACAGCGTGGGAGGGAGCGGTATGGCTGGGCTGAGGACAAACTAAAGAGCCTCATGTTTGAGGGTGTTGGAGCCGCCGAGGTTGTCTTCCAAGTTGGTAATGTAACCCAGACGTCACGAAAATCATGATATCCATATATCTTATGATAGGATATGTATCATGTGTGAATATAACATATGAAATATCATTCGGATATAGACATTAGAAAACTCTAGGGAAGGTTTACGCAACATACACACCAAGATAACAACATCGGTGTATTTTCGAACGAGCTTCAAAAGCACACGCAACAGCACAGGGTCAGAAATTTCTCTATAATCCAGAGACTCTATGTATAAATGATACTCCCGATATTCTCTTACTTTGCAAACTTAAAGCATCAAATTCTCGACGAGATGAGCAAGAGTTTCATAACTTGAATTTCATCGATGAATAACCCGTGCAAAGTTAGTTTTCATCACATATATCACAAGCAACTTCTCCGTTGCTTCGTGATAAAACACGACACTAATTTTCTGTACCATGGATTCGCATCACAAGGAGGACTTGATAACCAGTTACTTCGGCAGTGTGCGTTCAAGGGAGCGCGCGCCCCCTCTTCTTCTTCTCGGTGGCTCATGCGAGGCTAAGAGACGCCCTTTATCAGCCGGTGGCTGCTCCGCGCGGCCGACCAACACCCACTCTTGAATGTTAACGTCCTCTACTAACGTCATCCGCTTCCAATGATTTCATCACCTTCAAGGGATGTCATTACCCTCCCGTGACGACGAGATGCATTTCTCAACTGATCACGGGCGGAGGTGATGCAACTCGACTCCGAACTCGGAGTCTTTCGTGACTGACGTGATTTGCTTTCATCATTAGTCTTGGCGAGTGATCTCAACTCGCCTCAGTAAGAGTTGCTGCTACCTTGCCTATCTGAACCAGTCTTTCGAGTGATGATGTCATCTGTCTCCCAACCAGCTTAAGCGAGTGATGACGTCTGCCTCACAATCGAAGTCTTCGCGAATGATGTCCCATCTCAACCAATCTTCAGAGATGTCTTCCGTCTGAATCAGGTTGAGCGACTGGTGTCTTCTACCTCTGAACCAGTTTCAGCGAGCGATGTTATCCGCTACTTAAACACCCTTTGCGACAGTGATGTCACCTTCTCCTTGTCCAGTCCAGTTACGTCGACAGAAATAAGCATGAAAATAATAGGCCATATTACCCTCTGTCCTAAAAACTAGTTCAAGAAAAGTGTAAGTTAATGTTAAAGAGTTCTCAACGTTTGAAATACTTTGGGCAAGACGGAGAGCAGGCACCAATGTAAAATTATATAACAATCACGTGCACATGCTGATATAAAAAGACGAAAAATGATACACCTGCTCAATGTATAACGAAGAGCTAAGCTTTAGGAAGCCAATTAAATCAAACTAATTTCTTTGTCTCAGATGGCACTATGAAAAAATCAACATCAAAAACACTATTGATATAATAATTCAAATAATTGATGGATATTTTCATCACTTTTGTACGTAAAGTTTATATATATATATATATATATATATATATATATATATATATATATATATATATATATATATATATATATATATATATATATATATATATATATATATATATATATATATATATATATATATATATATATATAATATATATATATATATATATATATATATATATATATATATATATATATATATATATATATATATTTTTTTTTTTTTTTTTTTTTTTTTTTTTTTTTTTATACTTTGTCGCTGTCTCCCGCGTTTGCGAGGTAGCGCAAGGAAACAGACGAAAGAAATGGCCCAACCCCCCCCCCCATACACATGTACATACACACGTCCACACACGCAAATATACATACCTACACAGCTTTCCATGGTTTACCCCAGACGCTTCACATGCCTTGATTCAATCCACTGACAGCACGTCAACCCCTGTATACCACATCGCTCCAATTCACTCTATTCCTTGCCCTCCTTTCACCCTCCTGCATGTTCAGGCCCCGATCACACAAAATCTTTTTCACTCCATCTTTCCACCTCCAATTTGGTCTCCCTCTTCTCCTCGTTCCCTCCACCTCCGACACATATATCCTCTTGGTCAATCTTTCCTCACTCATTCTCTCCATGTGCCCAAACCATTTCAAAACACCCTCTTCTGCTCTCTCAACCACGCTCTTTTTATTTCCACACATCTCTCTTACCCTTACGTTACTTACTCGATCAAACCACCTCACACCACACATTGTCCTCAAACATCTCATTTCCAGCACATCCATCCTCCTGCGCACATCTCTATCCATAGCCCACGCCTCGCAACCATACAACATTGTTGGTACCACTATTCCTTCAAACATACCCATTTTTGCTTTCCGAGATACTGTTCTCGACTTCCACACATTTTTCAAGGCTCCCAAAATTTTCGCCCCCTCCCCCACCCTATGATCCACTTCCGCTTCCATGGTTCCATCCGCTGACAGATCCACTCCCAGATATCTAAAACACTTCACTTCCTCCAGTTTTTCTCCATTCAAACTCACCTCCCAATTGACTTGACCCTCACCCCTACTGTACCTAATAACCTTGCTCTTATTCACATTTACTCTTAACTTTCTTCTTCCACACACTTTACCAAACTCAGTCACCAGCTTCTGCAGTTTCTCACATGAATCAGCCACCAGCGCTGTATCATCAGCGAACAACAACTGACTCACTTCCCAAGCTCTCTCATCCCCAACAGACTTCATACTTGCCCCTCTTTCCAGGACTCTTGCATTTACCTCCCTAACAACCCCATCCATAAACAAATTAAACAACCATGGAGACATCACACACCCCTGCCGCAAACCTACATTCACTGAGAACCAATCACTTTCCTCTCTTCCTACACGTACACATGCCTTACATCCTCGATAAAAACTTTTCACTGCTTCTAACAACTTGCCTCCCACACCATATATTCTTAATACCTTCCACAGAGCATCTCTATCAACTCTATCATATGCCTTCTCCAGATCCATAAATGCTACATACAAATCCATTTGCTTTTCTAAGTATATATATATATATATATATATATATATATATATATATATATATATATATATATATATATATCGGTACGTCCCAACAAGATCTATGACGGGATTATATTCCCTTCTGTTTCCTGTAATCCTGTGCGACCCTCAAAGGCTGACTACAAGTAACAGAAGCCATGTACATAAGACATTATAGTCGTTTCATAAATCATCAAAGCACAAGACAAGACAAGGTAGGACTCTGCAACTGTCCCCTCCCGCACCCTAAATAACCGGACATTTCCAGGTGCAGTAACCTCGGGCGAACCCCTTAACCGATGAGCCAACGAGTCTGACCCCCATCTACCACAATTACACGCATGGACTCCAAGGGAACACGGTCCACCGATCAAAATTTTCTCTACGTCACCGTTCTGTAACATTTCATGATGCGATTCATTCCTGTTTTGTTCTTTATGCTGTACTGTATCATTCATAATCAATTTGACTCAAGATTGGCAACGTCCGTGTGCCCGAGACGTCTCGGGTATTTCGAGGATACAGCGAAAATTAATAAAAGGCATTCGATGTCGCAAAACGTGTGGGGAGAAAACTGAGAGATAACAAAACAGAAGGCTGCACTCTCAGTGATACACACATTCGCTATACGTGACTTGTCGCTCGCGGTGTACACTCGTGCAGGTGAAATCCGGTAACACACCTCTCTCTCTCTCTCTCTCTCTCTCTATATATATATATATATATATATATATATATATATATATATATATATATATATATATATATTCATATATATATATTATTGGACATCGTCTGCAAGTGGTTATACCGCGAACGAGAAGTTCACCTTCGGCAGGCCATTATGAATGTAGTCTCATCAAGGCCCCTCTCGCTCCAATGCAGCCAGTTTTCCTTGCTCTTTGTACAGCGAAGCTCTGGAGCAGCAGAAACTCCACAAAAGGTGTCCTGGTGTTGCCTTGCTAACGCGGGAAACAGCGGACACATATGAAAGTAATACTACTAATAATAATAATGATAATAATAGATATCATGATAATATCACAATACCAGGACAATTCATTCCAATAGCTGGTCTACATTATTTCCTCATACTGCCAACGTTTTTCATTCCTTTCCTTCATTTTTGCAAATTACTGCTTCTTCTTCTTCTCCCTAATCCATTACATTACCTGCATTCCCCACGGCCTTTATATTAGGCATCCCTTTTCCTATCTTTTTCCAATAGGTGTGCATCATCCTGTTCTAAGCAATACCTGTCTATTCCTCTATCCACTGCAAGATATCCAACTTCCTTCCTATACTTTAAAGGATCTGTCCACTTCCCCTGCATTATCTACAGATCTCCCCTATCCTTTAAAATGACTACCCATCCCTTCTCTGACAGTAACTGCACCGTCGCTCTCATCAGCAGACAACATGGGCAGCATTTCACCCCATTCCTCCCTCCTTCCCTCGTCCTTATATACTGCATCTTCCTCATACTGTTACAATACCTATTCCATAACCTTCCCTCATCCTTAAGACTGTCTCAACCAAATTCCCCATCTTCTTGACAATAACATCCATCCCAACCCATCTTCCGTCACCCTTACAATGTTCCCCGCCACTGCCGACACCTCACCCTCCCCACACCATTAATATTCCTCGCTAGGAAGACATTCGCGTCCTCCTCCTCCTCCTCCTCCTTCCAGAGCTAGCGGGCATTCGGCATAACAAGAGAGTCTCTTAATTGGAGCACGGTGCGGCTGTATATTCCTTTATTCCCATCAAACCCACACCGACTGTGGGGGTGTGTGTCCGTAAACGGCGGCAGGCGACGCTGCTATGGAGGAAGACGAGGCTGTTGTGTGGAGTAGACGTTGCTACGGGGCAGACGTGGGCGGAGTAGGCACCTTACTGCCACGGAGAGCCCCTGATAATGTGGGCTCCCGTGTCTTAATACATTTCATCTTTTATCTGTCTTCTTACTGATATAATACTGGGATGACTGCAGTGACGAGGATTTGGTAGCTTAGACAAGTAGTCAAGTTAAATTTCATAAATTCCTTGATGAAAATCGTAGGGAGAAAGGTAGACTCGGAGGTTGGGAAGGGGCTCTGGCTGGCGGGCGAGACACGGTGGCACAGACAGAGAGACTATTGGGCTAGATGATGACGGCACAGCTGGAAGTAATGTCCTGCTGAGGACGCCTCGTTTTGTTCCGTTCGCTGTGCGAAGACGTGTCAGCTGCAGCTGCGAACCACGGCTCATAGAGATGGCTGCTAGGGCTGCCCTATACACCACTAAGACACCATCACCACCATACTACCCTTCCATACACCACCTTTTCACTGCTCCGTCAACAACACGCACACACCACAACTCGCCCGATCCAAGACTTCCACACTACACTATACACAACGCTACACATCACCACTTGATCATTTCTCCTCACATTACCTCGATACCATTTCTGACAAAACCATTGCCACATTATTCTCAACACATTCAGCACATCACTCTCTTCAAACCATCCAGTATCATACGATCCTGACATCAACCACTCTCCACCACCAGCAAATATATTTTTTTCTACATTTACCGCCACCCACCACACCACTCCTGTCACTCTGTACCCACTACAGCCACACCGTTCATCATCATCATCATCATCTTCACACTCTCTTTTGAGAAACTGCACCACCTCATCCTCCGCTCCTCCAAATGTCGCCACCACAGCACTACGCCTCACACTCAACCACCACACTATTCCTCTGTGTACAACTATCGCTACATCACTGCTCTAGCGCCATCCGTGCTCCACGACCAAACACACCACCATCATCACAACTACTGTAGGTGCTAACACCATCTGCTCTTACCCAGGCGCAACAAAAACAGAAATTTTCCCATACACCATCGCTACACTTCCCTTACTCTACCACCACATCACTCATGAGCCTCACCATCACCTCACCACAAACCACTTCAACTACACCACTCCTATATATACCAAGACATTAGTATTCGACCAAAAATCTGTCACCACATCCCTCCTGAACACATCAACATATCACTTCACCACACACTAACACTACACTGTTTACGAAACATCACCTGCATAGCTTCTTCCCCCACACAACTCTACTACCAGATCACCCCCCCTACACAACTCTCAAATAATGCCTTCATATCACTACCTCACACCCTACCACTCCATCCTCCTCCTATACCACCTTACCACCTTATACACCATCATACCACACTCATTTCCATCAGTACCACTCTTCCAAGCACCACCACACAACCCCTAGACATCACTAACACGGTCCCTCGGAGCACCACCACCACTACACCTGTCTCATAACACAAGCCACACCTCTTTGCCTCATTTGAATCACAAATACACCATGGACAAAGTCTACCATCCAGCGAAACTATTCTACACTAAAAAGAATTAACATTTTTCATCATATTACATCAAAATCCAATTAGAGAATTGGATTCCAGTATCACTTGTTCCAGTCCGATTCTATCACGGCTTAATACACATTATTGTGTACATGCACAATAACCCGACTCTAAATGTTATCGTTTTCCAATGAAACATTTTCCAGCATAACGCACTAAGCTCTTCCACATATACGAAAAACCAAATCATGTATGAATATATAATTTTTTTCTCAGTATCAGGGGTGTACGGAATTATGTCCCTGATCCCTACTTACCTTGCAGTAATAATAATAATAATAATAATAATAATAATAATAATAGTAATAATAATAATGATAATTAGAAACGACATTGTTATGTCATCTCACGATCTATCCCTTACCAATATGTTCACTTCAGAGGGATACCACCCACCTTATCTTCGTTACACCCTCGTTAAACCTAAATTCCCTTAAATTCATCCTCAACAATCGCATCTTCACGACACCTTCCACAAATGCATCCTCATCTCACCCTCTGCACACTCAGCTTCGTTAAAACAATTGCCTTGGACCACTCACGTAATAGGGTCAGGTCAAAGCATACCCTTTTGACTCATACTATGGACAGTTCTTAAAAGATATTATAACCATGGCATGACTCGTTAAGGTAATGGTTTACTTACGAGGTCACAATAAGGTCTCCATACACACCGAGAAATATCGGGTCTCCATACACACTGAGACGTCCTCGAAACACTGTCTCCAAACTGGTCTCCTTACATACGTAACCGTTTACAGAAGTGGGCTATGATTACACAACCACACCGGCTACGGAATTACTGGAAGAATGTCATCCATCCGGGAAAAAAAAAAAAAAAGAAGAGGCGGGCCCTTCTGTAGATACAAGAAAGTTGCTAGACAAATGACAACTCACCACCATAAGAAGCTATAAATAATTCATCAATTATTGTAGTAAGACAAATTATTGATTCATGCTGGCGATAAATTTTCTGGAAAAAAAAAATGCTAACTGTACAAAAGGAAGGTTGCACCCAAGAGGATAAATGTTCATACCACTGAACAATGCCATTCCGTCGTTCATCCAGCCTCCCGCAAGAGCGAGCAGACGAAGGCCCGAATCTACTAACCCACCAGGAAGAAAACGGTGAACGCCACTTCGCTCACGTCCACGCGAAACATATCTTTCTCGCGTCTCAAAGCAACGATGACTATGAGGGAAAATTGACACTCGGGAGCAACCTGAATCCTCTGTCATTTTTGGCAACCTTCCTTGATGCTTCCTCGCCCTTTACTGAACGTTCAAGCCTGTGCTGCCCAAAGCAACGGGTGATGATGACCAGCTTGGGATCAGACGTCCCGCTGCCCTGAGCTTCTTCTGGTCACCAGAACTATCAGCCAATCGCGATGCCGTCTCATATTCCACCTCACCCAATCACCTGGCTGCTCTGACCTACAGTCACGGGCGGTTGTGTCAGAAATCATCGATACTAGAAAGCGGTTCGTTCAGCCACCTATATCGATACAATTAAGCCAATTCGTTTTCATTATTATATCACTAGAATCCAAATTGTTACTAAATCATCGATTACATGTCATGATTAATGTATAATCAACCCTTTCATAGAAAACTGATTATAATTCACGATTAACGTACGATCATATAGTTAATGAATTATCGATTATAAGTCACGGTTAATGTACGATCATTCTGTTAATAAAATCATCGATTATAAGCCATGATTAATGTCTAATGGACCTAGATAATAATCAATTACAAGTCATGATATATGTATACGTACAACCTGTGAATGAATCAGCGTCGGTAATTTACTAACGGGATGTTCGATATGCTTTCCCTCACTGCTTATTTATCTATGAGAGGAAATGCAGCTCAAATGTGACATAGTCTGTCTAAGTGGGACACATTTTTCAAACGTCAGTTCAGGAGGAGGTTAACCAAAGCCCTGAGATGGGTATCGTATATTCTATGACTTTTTTATTCCTTTCTCCAATCTTAATGTAGTGGTCTAAAAGTGTATTTACTGAAGCATATGTTTTTGTTATTCAAGACGTAAAAGGTCAGAGACGAAAATCAGGAAATAACCATCCGGCGAGGAAGGTACAAAGACAATGGCAAATCCAAGAAATTAGTGGATGAATAAAAAACGGTGAATGCCGTCACAGAGTCTGGCATTACAGATGATTAGACGGGTACTGAAATAATTCCATGTCTCATAAAGTTTCTCTCTCTTTCTCTCTCTCCCCCTCTCTCACCAACTCGGCCCAGCAGCTTGGACTCAGCCCGAGCTGTGAGGCTTCGAAGACATCCGAAGCCCGTCTTAAAGATATATCTAAAGGTATATATAGGTTGGTGCCACCCTCGCTATTCAGTAACTAGACATCATTACATATGGTGGTCGTGTTCCGTGTAGGTGTTTGGTATGCGAGGATCTGAAGGGCGAATCGTGATGCATCTCATTGAATTCAAGAGTAGAAACTGAATGGCGATGAGTAATCAGCGATGAATAATTAATCATATGATGAATAAATTTCTTAACTTCGTTACTGTGTATACATACTGAGGAGCCGTCAGAATGGATGTGAGTGGATGTGGCCTTTCCTCGTCTGTTCATGGCGCGACCTCGCTATCGTGGGAAAACGGCGATCAAGTATGATATAGATAAAAAAAAAAAAGGAAAACTTTATAAAAAAAAAAGACGGTCGACATGACTGCACATGGATCACGTCAACAGCATGAACGCAAAGTCTATCTTACATCATCTCTTTCTCTCTCTCTCTTCGATATCCTAACGTCCGCTTTTGGGGGACGTACTCCCGCCCGCCTTCCTCCACGACTACCACGACCTCCGCCAACATTCCATCACTCCTACAATCATCCATTAACCCCACATAAACGTCAAGATCCATGCTGATGACTGCTAATGATGCGAGCCTACTCCGTCCGGGGTTGACACCGTTATCAGATCGTCTTTGTCGCTAGAGCTCCTCCGGCGTCTCCCTCACCTTCCAGTCCCTTTGATGTGCTGATTTACGAGATTGAGATGACACAGCCAAGACAGTAATTCGTCGTCGTCGTCCCCTTGGAAGGGCTTATAAATAATCACGAATATCACACGTCATGTTGGCTGACACACACACACACACACACACACCTCACTCAAATCGTCGGTTCATTCAGTAAATGTTGCGAGGCGGCTCGACTCTTGTCTATTATGTTCTGTAAAACTAAATTAAGAAGTTGAAAGATTGAAGGTTTTATTTTCGTTCGCTCGTACAAAAAGTCGGCTTCTCTCACTACAATTAACAGTTAGGATGATCTTAATTATGACAGTCTAAGAGGCCATTAAGCTTCGTAAATCATTAATTTGTCTTACTTGCTTTAGATGAACAAAATAATTAGTCCCTTAATCTCAAGTCCCTCAATCTGATGTCTGTATGTATTCAAGTGTCATTTTCTGTTTACATTAGTAAATTCTCGCGTAAATCTTGAAGGACTGTAACTCTTGACTACATGTACGGGTAACGTTTCCGGGAAATCAATGGTGCACCAAAGGATTTCATTTACATAAAGAGACAGGAAGGAATAGATCGCCTGGAGGATAATAAACAAACCCAGTATCTTCTGTTCATCTCATGCCAGATAAATTCACAGAGAAAGACACCCGAGAGGCTGTTTATCCCATTACGTTCTGGTAATGCCATTCAGCTCATTGAATTTCTACTCTGTAAAGCCAGTGTGGCGCCTACATGGCGAGAGCCATCAAGTCTCCCACATCAAGGACTCGGAAAAGAGAGATGACCGACCACTGTTTCAATCTCTTGATACAATGAACCCAAAGTATCGTTTAAAGAAAGAAGGAAAGTGTTCCAAACGCCTATGCCGTCGAAATCGGTCGCGTTGGTTGCACAAATCTCTCAAAAGCTTCTCTTGCTATAGAGATTCTTAACTGCAAAGGATTGCAGTAGAATTTTCAAACATCAGTCTTACAACATCTTTATGTTTCTACGGTCCTGCCCAGCAGAGATGCGAGTCGTCGTTTATGTCTACAGGCTGACCAAACTTACAGCATTAGTTTAAACGCTAAAGCAAATCATTAATCAAACGCCAGACTCGAGAACATGAGGTATTTAATCAAACTCCAGACTCGAGAACATGATGAATAGAGGAGACATTTTTTTTGTTGTCCTTCGACTGCGAACAAGGAAGGATATTCGTGTCTCGTGGCGAGGCGTTGCTACCTACACGTAACCACCTGCTAATGGCCTCTGTCCCGCCCGGTAGTACCAGCACACTGCCCCTCCCGACGAAGCAATTACGCGACCATAAAGATAACTTACGATAACTAGGCCGTAAAATCTGCTCGTTTACGTGTGTGTGTGTGTGTGTGTGTGTGTGTGTGTGTGTGTGTTCCCCTTACGTCGTCAGTCTCTCTCTCTCTCTCTGTCTCTCTCTCTCTCTCTCTCTCTGTCTCTCTCTCTCTCTCTGAGTCCCATGAACCCTTTCTTGAAAGGGTCCTTGAACCTCTCTCAGTCAGCGCTCATTACAATAGCGGGAAAATAATGGACTCCTCTGGAGTAAGAAGTTCTCTGACGAGAAGGTACTCCCCGAAGACACAGCCTTTCCACACACACACACACACACACACACACACACACACACACACACATTCTCATATGGAGAGAATAAATAAGGACAGTTGACAAAGAGAATATATGTGTCAGAAGTGGAGGGGACAAGGAGAAGTAAAGACCAAACTGGAGATGGAAGGATGGAGTAAAAACTATGTTAAGTGGTCGAGGCCTGATCATGCAGAAGGGTTAAAGGCGTGCACGTGGTAGAGCGAGATGGAACGATGTGGTATACAGGGGGCAACGGACTATCTATCGACTGAACAAGGGCATATGAAACGGCCGTGGGAAACCATGGAAAGGTGCGTGGTGACATGGTGAGAGTTCACAAAGTCCCATTTTATCAAGATGGTATGTTACAGCCTCTCTCTCTCTCTCTCTCTCTCTCTCTCTCTCTCTCTCTCTCTCTCTCTCTCTCTCTCTCAACGGCAGCGGAAGTCACTGGTTCGAACCTATACTTCCGTTCTCGTACCTCCTTCTCCACACACACACAAAAGTTGGTTGGTGTGGCACCATTACCATCCTGGCTGCTTCTACCCCAGGAGAGCAGTCAAGCTTGGGCGGGACCAACGCGCTCCTGCGCCGTGTTTATCGCTCGTAAATAATGGGTCGTGCCAGGAAAAAAAAAAAATGTGTCTTGCTGGTTTTAATTCCTCCACCTTGTCTCTCCACTCGAGGGAGCTCTTTGGATTTTAATCATTATATCAGATTATCTATTTTTTTTTTTTACGAATTTAATTCATGGGCGATTTGTTCGCATGAATTTTCCCCACCCTTCAGTGAATGGCAATTTGGTCTGCTGTTTCAGTGCGCATTCGAGGGGAAGTGGTCTGAGCTAAACCATTGTCTCCAGAGAGGAAGATGCTATATATCTTCCTTTAGATTCCTTCCGAGCAATAACGTGGGCCTTTAAAACCCTCCAGTTACTCTCAGGTAGGTAGGTAGGTAGATAGGTAGATAGATAGGCCATACGTCTAGTGGGTTGACAGGAAACTAAGGCAACAAGGTTTAGTTGAGGGCAGGCAAAGGCAGGAGGAAGGAAAGAGAAGCAAAGGTGTATCTTGATGCATCGTTATGATGTCTAGACTTAAATCGTCAAAGACCGAATTTCCTCGCACTCTTCAAACTAGATGTAGTAGTGGTGGTGTGTGTGTGTGTGTGTGTGTGTGTGTGTGGGGGGGGGGGGGTTGTCTTAAAGTCGCTAACACGTTAGGTTCTTGCTGGCAACCCCAAGGCAACTCCCGCCTTGACCACGTCATGTCCCGGTGGTGGTCCAAGGCAAGTCCCATGTCTGGTCTTGGTGGGAAGGCTGGTGCTATGACGACCTCGTCCACAGTGTTCCTGTCATGTCGTCACCGACTCGCGCTTTAAATGCAGAGATGTAATCGAGGTAATCTGTCACCACATCCATCTTCATGGGTCAACAACGCTAACGGCAGTAACACCTCACGTCTGAATTATGGAGGACTCGAGTACAAAGAGAGAGAGAGAGAGAGAGAGAGAGAGAGAGAGAGAGAGAGAGAGAGAGAGAGAGAGAGAGAGAGAGAGAGAGAGAGAGAGAATGTTTGACATCAGCGACAACTAAGAGGCTTGGGTAACATGATCATCCCTTGTCGCCGTAAATGTCTGCTCCACCTATTCATCCGACTCTTACGAACGTCATTTTTCGTCTTCTTCCTCCTAAAAAGACATCTTGCTCTTCAGCAATTCACCGTCATCGTCCATCGCTCTTTGAAGCAATCAATCCTCCTCCTCCTCGCCTCTCCATACCGCCTACTGAACCAACTCGCCTCTGCCTCCTCTAGCCTCACTTACTCTCCTCCTCCAATCATCGTCATTTACAGTTTCTTTCTCCCACCTAATGACATCATGTGCTTCCCCCATCCTCCCCAAGAGCTCCTAGTCTTACCTGCTTTCTTATCGTAATATCAATTTCCCCCGCTCTCACCTCTCAGCCCTCAGAATCGCATATCCCTTTCTCCTGCCTCCTCATGTCCAATCATGGACCCCATTCTCTGTTTCCCCCATTTCCCGCCTGCAGCGTCAGCCTCCCGCCCTCACTTCTCGTTCTCTGATCTGATGGCATCACTCGTCGTGTTCCTCAGAGCAACCCGGGCCAAATGTTAGTTGGTGTTACGGCCGTAACCATTGCCAGTAAGGTTTACCCGGTCTTTGAATGGGTTTGTTCGGTGGGTTAAGAGCGAGCAGTTATCACAGGTCAAGCCTTGCATGGCAACCTGTACTTTGTGCCTTTGTTGTACTTTTGTAAATGTATAATGATAAATACACGGGTTATACACAAGTAATAATAGATACAGGAAATCCTACAGGCAGATATATACAACTGTTTGTACACGAATGAACACATACACAAATACTGACGCACACAGACACTGCCTCACACACAGACACACATACATAAACTTCAATAACTATGAAACAGGCAGTCATGCATGCCCCAATATCCCTGACATATGCGCGAACATACTGGTATGTACACTACACAGTGACATGCATGAGCGATCAAACTTTCATTCGTCCTTGTGCACATACAAACGTGTCTCCCCATATGAACATGCGTGAATACGCGATACAATAGGGGTATAACTTGTCACTCACGCCAGCAACAGCAATCACGAGTCGAGGGTCTCCGTTGAAGGATTCGCTGCTTCGATCCACTGTCTCGCTTACTCAATTACCTGGAAGGAGAGGATTAAACACGTCAGAATAGTTTCGTATGAGCTATGATTCATTATTCGTGAAGCAAACACATTCGACCAATCGGCATACTTATTGATGACGTGTGGGGCGTAAGGAGGGCAGATGTTGTCGTGCTGTTAACAGTAGCAAACACGTAATGTGAACTAGTTTCTCAAACGTCCCAATTGTATTACTAGTTTTAGTCCAACACCTTCTTACCTAACACTAGTATATATATATATATATATATATATATATATATATAGGACGAAGGCCAGTGTACTACATGTATATGGATAATTCAAGTTATTCAACTCTTATTTTTAGATATCTCTTGCCCAGCTACGTACATTAGTCTTCAGAAAAAAAAATCTTTATGTATAACAAAATTGAAATATATGACGATTCATACAAAGCGATTAAAAGTATCCTTAAACCTTACCTAAATGACCAAAAAACTTAGAATAACAAGCGAACTACACATATATCCTTATAAAATACAAAAACACAAATTCTCCAGGGTTCTCTATATATGTAAATATAAAATCATACATGATAGCACAACGTAGCAACCGAGATTGTGCATAGATTAATTCCAGCAAAATTTCCCCGTGTAATCCGAACGGGTGGAAAAAAAATATATCACACCCGGGTACATAAACCTGAAAACCGACCCGGCTCATTTGGAGCACAAGTGAAGCCCCAACCTGCGAAAAGAAGATCCGGAACACACTCTCCATCCAGACGAGGAGAGGGGGTAAACATACCCTGATGAGTGTATGATCTAAGAATACAAGATGATTAGCAATATACACTTACGAAATTCCACACAATATCCACACACAGTACGAAGCGGATGCAAGTCCTCGTAAAATTTGAAGGGGATCCACTCTCCTTGACGTCTGCTTCAATACTGACTCGTTGTCTCGGTCGTAGTTTCGGAGTGAGATTTCGTCATATGTTTCGACAAAATTTTACAAGACTGGTAAAAAAGTCACTGATATGTTAACGAATCTCACTCTGAAATAAACTCGAGCAGATGGAGTCTGGTTACACCTACATATACCTATATATATTCAAATGTTCACAAATTCTTCCATGTAAATAGCTGTTCGAAAACAAAGGAAACGTACCAGTTTAGTAAGATATTTTCCACGTACTTATTTCACTCGTCCCTGAGCTCTATCTCCCACAAAACATTTCCTCACATGTATTCGTCACCTCGGACGACAGAATCAACATCTCACCGTGGGGCCTCCTCCTATTTTTCGTGCTGTCTGCATTTAAATGTAATGAATGTTCACCATCCCAGGGCTGAAGTCTCTTATTTACAAACGGGTTGGGGGGAAAACCACACTGGTCTTTTCTCATGGTATGGAAGATTTGGACATAGCTAGCGTTGCTTTCGTAAAATATAGTAAAAATACTAATGAGTGTAAAATGACTTCCCCCTCCCCTTATATTTTTCTTTTGGACATACAAGAATCTTCAGTCATTAGGTGTAAATATACACAGTTTGTTAAAATGATCTAGAGACCTAGGGAAATGTTTCATCTCTCACGAGGTCAAGTGGATGTCAAAAGGAAGATTAAAAGGAAAGTATTATAAGCATCGTCCTCACACACTCACGGGGGAACATCATTTACCTTGCGACTACCGCCACGCACGCACCGCCGGATACGCCAAACTGTTACACAGTTACAGAGAAAGACATCAGAGGGTTATCGACGACGCCCTGTGCACACTAGAGATGGAGGGATATCTATAATATTTCTCCTGTACTATAAACGTTTGGTGGGTACAGAAATACCCGTCTGCGGAGACGAACTCGATCAGGAAATTGTGAGCGATTTCAATTTAAGATAAAGTGAAGGTGCCGGAACTATAGCCTATTTTTCTCTCACGGGCCTTGCGAGTGGTGGAGAGATGATGGTTGGCGGCGGGGGTGGTGGAGCGAGGGTGAAGCGAATAGTGGTGGTGGTGGCGGTGTTTCGGGTGGAGAAATGACGAGTGGCGGAGATGGTTTGGTGGTGGAGCGAGGGAAGGGGGTGTAGAGATGTTCTAGTGATCGGGAGACTAGAGACAGAGATGCTGGAGGTGAAGTTAGTACGGTCGAAGGGTGTTATGGTGGAGGCATGTTGAGGGAGAGACGGGTGGCGGAGGTAAGAACGCAAAAAGATGACTGTTGGAGATCTTCACCCAAGCGTCTCCAACTATCTGACGAACTTTCTTTACTGCACTTCATCACAAGGTAAAGAGATCAAAGCCAAAGCACTCATGCATAATACAGGGCAGGGAACTCCACTCCTCCAAAACAAAGGCTTGTCAGATGACAGCGAAAGAATGCTTCATAAGGCAATTGAAACTAATACAACGGGGGTATCAGCTGTGCATACCTCCTAACAATGTAACATATTTTACCGTTCCTCTGGTGCGGAGTCATATGTTCCTCTCAGATCATTAAGGGAAGTATATTGTGATCTTATTATCCAAGATCGCTGAGGAGAGGAAAAATAATTCAGATTATAATGGGGGCTCTAAAGGACCTCATTAAGGGAAGTAATTAGCCACGATTCCATTATATTCTCTTATGGTCCAGGAACACACGTATTTGGTCTCCATCGTGCCGTTTTTTTTTTTTTTTTTGAGACTGGGTTCGAAATCTCTACCTGATTATGAGTGTAATTACCAACTTCGTAAATATCTAATTGTGCAGTACATGGAGGGAGTTCTAAACGCTCGTGGGGCTCCATCTCTTAAACCTTCACTGCTACCATACAACTTTATAAACTTGTGTATGCAGTCCAAAACCACACTTTCACATCTAGATTATTTCAGCCATTACTCTCAAAATAAAGTACTTCTTTAAGTTCACGTTAAGGCTTCTGTTTGTTCTATCCTTGCATCATTTGAAGTATTGTTTTCTGTTAACTTCACACAAACTCTTTACCATGGCGGCCAAATATAAGGTTCTCAAACCTTTTTTTCTGTAATTCAACTATTCTGATTATAGTACAGTCTTTGTTGCCCTCTTCTGGACCTTTTCAATTCGTTCTTTGTGCTTCTTGAAGTATGGTGACCAAACCTGAAGTGCATTTTCTAGTTTTGTTCTTATGTAGGGGGTGAACAGGCTGCTGAATATCTTATCTACATACTCGCATGCTACTGTATATTCACCAGCAGACAGTGAGTTTCCTTTACTATTCTCCCAATGTAGGACTCTGGTGACATGTTGGGGACGATGTGTGCTCCTAAGTCCCTCTTTCAAACAGACTCCTACAGCTTATTTCACGCAAGATTATATTTACATTCGAAGCCATCTCTCGCCGTGTCCCATCTTCATAACTTCTCACCGATGATGTGACTATAGCGTCTTCCACCATGAAACTACTTTCGAACTCAGACGAGTCAAAAACCGCTAACCACAACGCCGAGTAGATGCATGTGTGTGTGTGTGTGTGTGTGTGTGTGTGTGTGTGTGTGTGAGAGAGAGAGAGACTGCGATGACTTCATCTGATGAAGTAATGACTAATTACCTGTACAATGACCAGTGATCAGTTCTGATGACTGCCATCTGGCTGAATGGCGACAATTCCTTGGAATGTAATGACTAATAATTGTTTATATTCAGTTTCATACTTGGTAGCATGATGGCTGGGTGCAGTGACTCCTACACGGTCCTCTGACTACACCAGATCACTGCCCTGAACACCCATGACCACAGGGTCACTCCATCCGTGACCACAGGGGCACACCATCCATGACCACAGGGGCACTCCATCCATGACCACAGGGGCACTCAATCCATGACCACAGGGTCACTC
Source organism: Panulirus ornatus (assembly GCF_036320965.1). Lineage (NCBI taxonomy): Eukaryota > Metazoa > Arthropoda > Malacostraca > Decapoda > Palinuridae > Panulirus > Panulirus ornatus. Next base: position 17,074,353 of record NC_092232.1, read on the forward strand.
CATCCGTGACCGCAGGGGCACTCCATCCATGACCACGGGGGCACTCCATCCATGACCACAGGGGCACTCCATCCATGACCGCACGGGCACTCCATCCGTGACCGCAGAGGCACTCCATCCATGACCACAGGGTCACTCCATCCATGACCACAGGGGCACTCCATCCATGACCACAGGGGCACTCCATCCATGGCCACAGGGGCACTCCATCCGTGACCACGGGGTCACTCCATCCGTGACCACAGGGGCACTCCATCCATGACCATAGGGTCACTCCACCACGTATGCGTTAAGCAAGTACAAGTAAATCGATGCCGACCGGGTGGAGACTTGAAAAGTCCTTGTGGACGTACTCAAACGCTTGCAACTTTCTGACCCAGAGGGGGAGGAGGAAGTTTGGACAGAGAAATTCAAGGGACAGACGAAACGTGCAAACTCTCAAGAGAACGTCAACAGGTGACAGAGGGATGTTTGGGTGATCCAGAAGAGGAAGAAATATTTGTCATCTAACGCCAAATGAATATCAAGGTTTGATTATACTGTTAAACCTTCGCAGAGAGAATGAAACTCGTGTAAAGAGATGGCGCAAATGATGAGTAAAGAGCTTAAATTCGGTAGTAACTGAGCCATTGAAAATACCTTTAAGACTGAAGAACCAAATACATATTCATAAATAGTGTCTAATCTCATTTGAGACACTCCTCCATTAGCATCAACACGTCTCGAAAAGACCGTGAGGAGTGTAACCATGCACTTTGTCTAGTCAGATGTCGAGTGTGCCTCTTTCATAAAGTTGCAGACAACTGGAGAACTCTATATCTTGCAGGGGTCGGTGGTTCATTCTCCATGTCTCCCGATCACTGTGGTGGACCGAGTCATACGAGTCCATCTGGTGGTGTTGGCACGACGCGGTGTGCCTGGTCATGCCTTGCATCAGATGAGAACTCGATATTTAGCTCTCACGGAACACATCAGTGTTACACAGTGTTGTGTAGAAATCAGGTTAATTCATCTGGCTGAAAAGGGTATATAACTAAAGTCTTAATGTTGCTTCAAGACACTTCAAAGGCCGTAATCTTCATCCTGTCAAAAGAGAACACCAGCTGTGCTGCATCCAGAACATGCACCAAGCGCTGGCAGTGCCAAACACACAGGTCTTTCAACGTTCCTGTTTTGACTCGCTGCGCATCTATATGGCATCTTCTGTTCGTCGCTCGTGCATCAGTGTGTGTGTGTGTGTGTGTGTGTGTGTGTGTGTGTGTGTGTGTGCGATGCTTTGGTAAAATAAAAACAGTTCACGAAAAAACGACAACGATCGTGGTTTCCCGTTCCGTACGTCACCCTGGCTGAAAGACAATGCAAGTCCACTCGACTGTCACCTTCCTGATATGAGGAAGGCGGTTCGAATACCGCCGCAGCAGCTGATGCTGTGCTGGTTACACACATGTAAACTTTCTCACACTCTCAAAACTTTCCTTTCCAATGAGTTTCCTACGTTTTCTGATATTCTTTTTTATTTTTTGTCTCGTTTTCCTTTTCGGCGAAGGGAATTTTTGTCAGTTATCGAGTCCTGTCCAAATCTGCCGGGTGGGGTGGAGTTGGGTAGGGTGGGGATCCTCCTCTCACGTGATCCAATTATGAAACGAATTTATGTTTCACGTCGACTCTTCGCGGTCGCTTTCAATGAGAGCGTCGGGTGGGTAGGTGTCTATCATAATGACCAAGTTGTATACTGCGGGTTCTGCTACGTCATGAGATGTAAGCGGATACTGATGTAAACTGTTGTAGTTAATGGCGTCTTGAGTGGAACCCTTTGTACAGTGTCTTTGGCCCTTCCATGGACGGCGTCATCTTGGACGTCTCTCCGTCTTTACGAGAGATCCAACACCAAGAAATCAAAAGACAGGACCTACAGAGGTGCTAAGTACCTTGTCCCATAACGATGACTTGTCGAAAAGAAAACTACAAATGATGATAAACAGTGACTGAGACGTTTCCCGCTAGTAATGTAGATACGAACTCTCTTTTTTTTTTCTTTCTACTCATGATAATGCAGTCTCAAGCGCTTTCGTATAGTTACATCGCTTGACACTTCGTATTTCCCGTTTCCTTGTGGTTTTACCTGCTACTTAATGCACTTTTTGCATATCCCAAATGGAATGCCATTAGCATCACATATCAAATCCGATTCATCAACAACCACCTGTGGATAATACCTATATTCCTACGATGTGAAAGCGTCGAACTGGAATTAACAACCACTGAAATTCAATCTATTACCACTGCAACACATCCACCTCCCTCCCCATCCACATGGAATTACAGTCACCCTAAATCAGGCACGCCACACCCTGATATCTACAGTATGGTCAAAATAAGCATCTTCCAACACAAGCACACCGTCATTAATAGCACTTTATAGTTAAGGAGAAAATATATAATCATGAAGCAATTAACGCACGTAGTATGGGAGACCGCTTAGCAACCCAGCTACCTCCGTACGGTGACCATATATCACAACCTATAGCCCAATTAATTGCCCTCGTGGCCTAACATATACGCTCCACCGTAAGGTATAATGTACATATATCATAGCAATTTAGTAGACTGCGAAAAAAAAGCGCAAGCCCACAAGATCTTCCTTATGGCTCAACACACACACACACACACACACACCATAGTAACTATTATGTAATAACAACGTAAGGCACCTGACACACACCCCTCTCCCTCACAAGGACCGTCGACCCTCCCTAGATCGTCCGTCTTTCACTTGGCCTCTAGCGAGTGAGACACGCTCCATCCACTCACTCGCGATGGTATGGTGATAATAACGATCATAACAGCTGTACGCACAGCTGTGCTGGCTACAGCTGCACAGCACCACCAATGCCGCTGCCGCCACTGTCCATCACTGTCAGTTCGCATCGCCATTTACGGGACAGCGGCTCTGGTCCACACGTCCCGTCTGTACCCCTGCTTTACTGGGCCCCTGTCTACTGGCTAAGATCTGCAGGTGAACCCCTCGTACTAATAGCTGGTTTTATTCTTTTCCACCGCTGGTTTGTCTGTGGCCGAGATACCCGTGTGTGGACGGGGTTTGATCTGCATGAGTCTGCCTGTCTCAGACGGTGTATGACTGACAGTCTTTGTGTCTAGTGATCAATCGACCCATCTTCTTTGACTCTATTTCCATTCAACTTTTGAACCGACTTCCTAACGGGTTTGTGTCTTAGTTATTAAACGGTTGAATTTTTACTGTTGAAAATGTAACGTGACTATTGAATACAGTATTACAGATTATTGTAATGATGATATCTGTTCACCAGGCTATAACAATGTGTTGTCTATCCGACAATATCTGTTACTAGGCTAATAACATTATGTCGTCTATCCATATATTGTGTCGTTTATGGGACTGGTCTATAACAGTGTGTCGTCTATCCATATTCCAGTTATGATAACAATAACTGCGAGCTAATAATATATCTATACGCAAGATTAGTTATATTCTGAAAAAAAAGTAAATGGTAGTGACTCCAAGCCCATAAGCCTGAGTCAGAAACCCTTCTAGTGTTCTGAGCATAAGGCAAACCAACACATACATCTATGACAATGGACATCTGATATTCTCAGCTCGCTCGAAGTGGTTTTAGCGTCCGGTCTGGGACGTCACAATTCAGAGCAATGATGATGAAATGATGTCTTTCGATCGTGAATGTGTGTGTGTCTCTCTCTCTGTAATGATCAACAGTATCGTAATATCTACACATCTGAGTAATCCGTTGTGTTCATAACGTACAGATTTTCAGGGAGGTTGTTATAACGTAAAGGGACAACACGGGGAAAGCTAAGTTACGTCGTTAAGGATAATATCGAAGTGGATAAAAATGATATCGATAAAAAACACACACGCAACGAAGAACGTACACATTGTTTAAGGGGAATAAAATATGATCAGGTGTAGACTAGAACCTTTCTGAGGATGGTGGAGGACTCGGAGACAGATGATGTTACTAGATTTACGATGATGATGATGAACGATGATGATGATGATGAAGGACGAATGAGTGAGATAATGATACGAACCGACCCGAATATGATCATGCTGGACGGCTGGTCCAAAGATGATGATGATGATGATGATATCTGTCTGTCTCCCTGCCTCAGTGATCCCTCCTCCGCTGTCTGACCCAGATATGAATAATGGTGGCTGATCTATAAATAGTGAGGGGGTGGGTGGCACCACACCGAGATGATGATACTGCTTGACCTTGGTACAGCGGCGCTGGCTGACCTCAGATACTGATGCTGCTGACGAAGATAATCCTGGTTGACCTGATGGTGAGGGTGATGCTTGTAGACCCCGATCGTCACCTAGGTTAAGCTGGTGATTAACCATGGCGGCGGTGGACTGACTGTTGGTTTACCTTACCTTTAAGTTGGTTTTGGAGGGCTTTTACCTTCCCCTTACACCCAAGATAACTTGAAGAAATTCGAAGTTGCTGAGTTGGGTCGCTGGTCGACCAAACTGTTGGACGCCGCGAGCCGTAAACCCAAAGCCTAGTTAGTCTGGTACATTTAATAAATGCATGTGCAGCGCCTTCTTAAATTTTCCCCCACCGCGCACCCGATGGCGTATACAACAGCTTCGGGTAATTTGTTTAATAGTCTTGGTGCATTTCCACATTTCAGTTCCTAAGATTTATTGACGGAGTCTTTCATCCCTATCATACCACCGGAGAACTATCATCTGCAAAAGGATGATGATACGAAACCGTCTCTTATCTGCGACAGAGTCAAGTATGAAGATGAGGATCAGCTGAGGGCGAGTGATGTTCCTCGAAGTCAAATCTTTCTTCCCCTGAAGGCACTAGAAACAGCGTGATTCACAACGTGTTGTGCTCTGTTCGTTAAAGAGTTGTATATCCATCCTCCATTTTTTTCCCCCCCACCAATTACTCTTAACGCATTATGTGTGTAATGACACCGCAAGTGTTGCGAAGTCTGTGAATACCACGCCTCTACAATATCATCATAGTGATGAGGCAAGTCAGAGAGGTTCAATCTTCCCGACCTGAAACTACATCGTCTTGGTTTATGTAGAACATTTGATCACATAAACCCGGTCAGTTTACATGGTAAGACTATCTCACAAAATTCCAAACTAATAACGTGCGATGTCATAGCTGTTTGGACGGCAGATTCTTTGGGACTGCTTTACTTCCTCCTGCATGCAGTGGTGTTTTGCATTTATCTTTAAGACGGAGTTCCGTGGTCCTGGTGCCGGGGTAGAATGGAAGTGCATTTTCTCAATGGAAATCACGAACTCCTGCGGCATGCTGAGCAGGTCTGCCGTGTCTAACAGGAAGGACTGTTGTTAAGGGAGAAGTCGGTCGGCTCGATTATCTCTAAAATAATTTCTGGCTCGCTGAACACAGATCCATTTTTGCATTTTCATTATCTCACTCATCTCGTGGCAATTACCCGCATATGTTCAGCTCTCTTGTGTTCGTAGTGACTTAATGGAAGTTGTGGTTCTCGATTTGCGTTTTGCGTGCGATCATATATATATATATATATATATATATATATATATATATATATATATATATATATATATATATATATATATATATTCCTATGAGTCCACGGAGAAAATGAAACACGATAAGTTCCCAAGTGGCGTCCTAGCTTCGTCTCTTCGATGTATATCAACGACTTATATTTCTCTCTTGTGTCTCCCCTGATCATGTGATTATTACACGAAAGTGCACTTGGGAAGTTTATATATATATATATATATATATATATATATACATATATTATATTCAATGTATCCCTGCTGGCTCTATCTTCCTTCTTCTTCTTCTTCTTCTCCTGAGACTCGTATGAATTTTGAGTTACGAGCTAATTTCTTCTAAAAAGTTTGTTTTTTCTTTGCCGAGTGAGCTGTAACTCTGTCAAGTCCGGAACTCGTCTACGTCTCGTATAGAAAGAAGGTTCCTTACTCATTCTGGTCTCCCTCGCCTTGCACTCTTTCTCTCAGTGGTATACGTCTGTTGCATCGATGACCCGGAGACCACAAGGACGCTGTTGATGCAGATTCTTAGCTGAAGATATCGCTGACTCCATGATGCTGAGCGACCCAAAGATGACACACTGTTGGCTGGCCTGGAGATGCTACAACATCAGGTCTGATCCACGAGCGATAGGTCGCCTTTGGTTGACTTGAAGATGACCCGTAGATGACACTGGGAGACCCGGAGACGATGATGGGTTTGAACTGATGACGCTGTGTTGACGTTCCAATTTTTGGAGATGAAAATGATGATAACTCACCAGGGATTGATGACGCTGGCTGACTCAAGAGAGATTACCGATGCTGCCGGACCTGAAAATGAATTTTTTTTTTTTTTCTCCCGTCGATCCAGAAATAATGACGATAAATAAAGTGAGGATAATTATACTGCCTGACGGGAATGTGATGATGGGAGCTGCTCCAGGGAGATGTATGTTGCTGTCCAACCCAGAGAGAGGGAGAGTGAAGATGATGGATGGTCTGCAGCAAGGTACGTTGAGTGAAGGGAAATTTATGATGCTGGTTGACCAGGAGTGGATGATGCTGGCTTACTAGGAATGGATGGATGGTCAAGAATGGATGATGGCCGAAAGTGAACAGATGATGTGGGCAAGCTTACCAGGAATGGATGATACCGGCTAACCAAGACTGGATGATGTTGGCCGAACAGGAAAGAGCAATTATGGCTGACCAGGAATGGATGGTGCTGGATGACCAGATATGGGTGATACTGGCTGACCAGGTATGGATGCTGCTACCTGATAACAAGCAGAATCCTGGTTAACCCAAATACAGCGATGCTGGTGAGTTCAGAGATAAGTATGGTAGTTGTACTTCAACTTCTTTTCAATCTATCAAACGTAAAATCTTCAGACACCTGGAGGAATATTAACGTACTGCTTGTTATCACAACATTTAGACATGATTTTCCATACGATAAGGAAGAGAACCTCGCTCTAACTGAACTTCCTATGACACTTTCTTCATCAAAGGGTTTTTTCGTACTGACAGACAGCTAGCTATCATTCATTTCCATATATGTGATAAACACCTCAAAAGTCGTTTTCGACGTATGCCACTGGAAAATCAAAGCTACTAAATCGAAACGAACTTCAGATGATTTAAGAAGCTTTAAGAAAACCTATGAATAGCACGTAACAGTGCTATTCATAGCACTGTTTCACTGTACGTGAAAAAACTTCCACGTCCATATAACATGTCAATCACATGATGACCAATTACTGTACGTGACCTCGACTGTTACATGGCTGGTTCATCAAGGAACTGTAATAACCGTCTGTCAGTCAGTGCTTCGCGGCCTCTCTCGACGCAGATACCATTTGATGAATCACTGCTGGCCATCCAGTCCTCTTGTCACTGCAGGCCAACTGTACTCCTCCAGCAATACACGAAATTTGTTAACGAGTCAAAACGAAATTCGTGTACCTTTCTATCCTCTGCATCGGTAGTGTCCTATGAAGCGATCGTCCTCCAGGCATTCATCCGATGGGCTTATTCGTCCCAGATCAAACCAGTCGAGTTCGTGATGGTATAAATATAGCGTCCAGTCCCATCATCGTAGGCTTAGGCTGATCCGCTCATTTATTCGAGTCACACAATCCCAGATACTAATCTGTTTCAATCATTTCAACCGGTTTATCATATATGGACCTGACTATGTACGAGTCGTCCTGAGTTGGTCGGACACACTCACCCATGTGTTACCAAGCGCCTTAGACACACACACCCGTGTGTTAGTGCCTCAGACACACTCATCGTTGTATTACCAAGTGCCTCAGACACACTCATCGTTGTGTTATCAAGTGCCTCATACACGTTCGTCGGCATGTTACCATAGACCACAAACACACTCACTGCCAAGCTACCATCGAACCGATGACCTCCGACAACCTCATAGCTATATTACCAATGTCCTGAGACAATCCTCATAGAAATGTTAACCACAGGCCTCAGACACCCTCATCAGTATGTTACTGTAGGTCTCATACACCCTCATCAGTACGTTGCCCCTCATCGGTGTGCCCCCGCTCCCATCCAGCCGCCAAAATCTATACATCTGAACCATCAAGGTGCAAAATAAGTTAATGGCTAGGTGGCAGGGTAATGGCCTGTGGCAGGTTAATGGTCGGCGGCAGGCTAATGGCCTGCTGGCTGGCTGGCGGTGTCCAGCTGCTGGCGGGGTCGACCCACTAACACCAACGCCATACATGGGCGGCTGTGGATTGTGGCGGGTCTTCCTACCCTTATCACGTACCCGGCCACGCCTCCCACTTTACGGCTACTATATACAGGCGGCGTGACGCACGCACTAACCCACCCTATAACATATTACAGTGACGGGAGGTCGCTCCCGACGATAGTCGCTCAACCCACACACTTGGCTGTCTGTGGTGGACCTCATCTGCGTGCGTGATGTACTCGCAGGTCACAATCCTATTTGTAATCTAAAGACCCTGGTCATCCTTAACTCTGCCTCAGACTGTATACGTTGCATTTACTATATGGTCTGGGTAAAGGCTATTAAGAGTGGTATTACATTTAGTGAAGTATATACGAAGCCACGTAACAGTATTACATTCAGTGAAGTATATACGAAGCCACGTAACATCTGTATGTTTCTGAATTGCTTAATTTACGGGTACTCTGGGTTATGGCCGGCCAGTCTGCCACCGCTCAGTGTATCTGTTCATCATATCCTGCGTTTGCCTTCTCTCAAACCTGACCTTTTCCTGCTTAGTTGAGTGTACTCCATCCAGTCTTTGTTCTTGGGGTCAAAACACTGTGTTTCAGTAATATAGGATGGGAAATACCACAAAGAATTGGAGATTTTAGCAATTTTCTACTTCAGACACATTTATAATGTCTACTGCCATAAAAATATTATTAGCTATCATTAAATCCAATTATGGATGATTAGAATATTTTGGAAAATATGGGACCATTTCCATCCAAATGAGATTATCAGCGAGGCAGACGAAGGAGGGCAGACGAGGAACTGAGGGAAGAAAGGAATGTTAACTGCTTGGCGTGTGGTAAAGGTCATGGTGGTCGTTTGCGGTCCTGCTTCTTCTGCTCTTGTTTAACTCCTTGTCTTCCCGACATGATGATACTCAAAGACGGATTGGAACCCTGTCATATCCTCTGAGTCAGTATCCAGTCTCCGTATAACGGGTTCCAATAGCATCGTGTACCTCGGTGTCCTGACTCGAACTTCCAACAAAGGCCCTGCCTAAGGATTCAGATCATGGTCTCCTTCAGTGTATGTAGTGCAACGACTTTCGTACTCCCATTGTGAATCTGGCTTCAATCTCGCCGTGCACTCCAGCAATTCTGTCTGTTTTTCTCTAAGGAGGAGACAAGCTGGAGAGGTTTATTCTAGTGTGGGTCAAAGAGGTCACGGATACTTGCTTGAAATTCTCATTTTCTGTGTACTTACCATGAAATTTTGACAGTAATGTAGACGTGGCCTGCTTCTCTCACAACCAACCCAGTGTGATGTTCTGGTGATGAATTAGTACAATCTCGAATCGAAGTTACATTTCACAGGTTGATTAAGTTTCCTTTCAAGTCTAAAGTCGTTCCTCTACATCTGCAGGAGTAAAATTCATCAGCCATTGTTTTCTAACAAACAGCTGTGTTATATGTGTATTACGTTGTAACGTGTTACTCTCTTTCATACCTCTCATACAACGTGCATGAGTTGTCATCATCAGCAAATATATTTCGATATGATTCAGTATGTTCAGGCAAGCCATTTTAAATAGATTCCGAAACTGAGGAAATCCTAACTGTAAGCCGGAAGGGACATACGTTGTATTTCCCTCTCTGTTACTTGACTTTAATTTCACTTAATAAAGGCCCTCTAACTTCTGTGTACTCTCGTGAGAGATGGTACCAAAGAGCTTCTGATAATCGGTAATAGAAAAAAAAATCTAACCTTCTTCTCTATTCAATAACATTATTCAGAATAATATTGGGAGATTGTTTGTGCAAGATGTCATCCAGATTCTATGTTTCCTCTCACTTAAGTAGCTCATACGAATCAGAAAAATCTTCTGGTTCTTTACTAATTATATTCATAAACTTTTTGCAATCCACGCTTGTCTGTGACACAAGCCCAGATTAATGTCATTTATTATCTTCTCAAATATAATATTTGTCCTCAATCACTATTATCTTATCAAAATATAAGTACTATATATTTGTCCCTAATCACTTCACTGATACATATCTCTCTTCCAGCGAACTCCACAGACAACCCCGGGGGCGATGGCGTCTAAAGCATTCCTTGAGTACAAATGGCGAGATAACATCCGATCCATTAGCTCTGTTGGGGTCCACCTGCTTCAGAAGTCTGACCATCTGTGTCCGGACATATCATGTCAGTATTTCCCAGCGATCGTATCTCCTCTCACACCGACAGTGTTGGCAGTTCAGAGTCCTCCAAGGTAAATATAATATACTTTGTATCGTACTGCTCAACATTTCACGTACACCGCCGTCTGTATCAATAACTCCATCCACCTCAGTTCCTCCGTCTTGCTCTTTGATCCTGTGCTGGTTACTAGTGCCATCTTGCCAGATCTATCAAACGGTTTCGGAAGATCGTTGGATTGGTTCTCGAAGGTGCTCTGACATTTCCTTCCCTTCCTCGTCCTTATACATATATATATATATATATATATATATATATATATATATATATATATATATATATATATATATATATATATATATAATCACAATTACTTTATATCCATTTCAACATAGTTCAAACTTCCATTATCATCAATGCTTCTTATGACTGAGCATGGCTGACTGAGCTGAATCGACTGACCTGACCTGAGTCACAGTTGTGGGAAGGCCTGACTCCCAGTCTTCTCTTCCCGTAGGGAAATAATGAGCCGTGATCTGGGTAGCTGGTGGTGGCAGCTGCCAGTTCCATCCACTGCTGGAGACACATAATTGGAAGGTCAGTGGATGGTACTAGAAGCTGGGCGTCCAGAGCCTGGTCTTTGTGAAAGGCCTGTGAACATATGGTCTATTTCCAGGGTGATGATGATGATGATGGTGTTATTTGAAGACGAGTTGTTCGTGTTGAGGGAGAGAGATGTGGCCTGGCGAGGGAGGGATGTCTCTTAAGGTGTCGTAAGACTGAATCTTTCTCACCTACAGAGATCGGGTATCTCGTAGAATCACTGGTTCGTGTTCTCGTACAATTACAGTAAGGTAGAAGCTTGCTATATACTACTTAGCGAATTTCCTATTGACTATCATGTGTGGACAGATAACTTTGTTCTGTAAGGCAACATGATATGCTACTGTTCTTGCATACAAGTCCACCACCACGAGAGGCAAGGTTGTTGTATGAGAACACATGTTGTGGTTGTCGAAGAAACTGGTGTAAAGCTACGGTTGTAAAAGAGAGTGGTACTAGGCTGTGGTTGTAAATGACAGTGGTGGACACCTGTTATTGTAAAACAATCAGTGGACATCTATGGCTATAAAAGACAGAGGTGTTCAGCTGTGGTTGTAAAGGACAATGGAAGGCATCTGTGGTTGTAAAAGGTAACGGTAAACACCTATTGCTTGTAAAAAGCAAGGTGTAAAAAAAGAAAATGGAGGAAACCTGTGGACAAAAAAAACGTGAAGCATGGACACCTGTGGATGAAAAAATGTAAAGCATGGACACCTGTGGTTGTGAGAGAGAGAGAGTTGTGGACACCTATAGCTGTAAAAGAAAGTTGAAGAACACCAGGAGTTGTAAATGATAACGATGAACAGCTATGGTTGTAGAAGACAGCGGTGAACACCTTCGGTTGTAGGAAAATCCGGCGAGACGCAAGGTGTATCTGTATATAAGTGTAGTTGTTACAACACAGTGTTGTGCTGTACCAATGTGTGTGTGTGTGTGTGTGTGTGTGTGTGTGTGTGTGTCATCGTCTCCTCTCAATATTACCTCGAGGCCACAACGAACAACACAAACCTCAAGATGGTCGTCCAAACAGCTAGAGACGGTGAGCGGACTACCCACCCCCTCTTTGTCTTAATTACAGTTCCCGTTTTCTTCAAATGTGGACACGCACACAAAAAAAGGGAAATGGCGGGGAGGGATTCCTAGTCGACTTGGGATCTGGGACGACGGCTTATCGGGGCATCGACACGTCGAAGGCCAACCCTGAACACACATAATTTCTTTTCGACTTTCTTTTTTTTCTCTTTCGTCTCTGCACCAGGAGAGATACACATCATGAGCGCTAATTATCTTCCATTTGCTGCCCGGCTGAAGATCGTATATCTCCACAACGAACTGGATAATTGACTTGAATTAGAGTCGCTTACATTCACTCGAATGGTGACGTATTCGTTAAAGGCTCTTATCGTAGGCGCACCGTAGATCGTTGATAGTTATCCACGACGACATTTTCATTTATCGTTTTCTGACCTTTCGGTCGGAGTCTTCAAATCCACGCCATGTAGGTCAGTGTCTGTATTACACTCTTCTCTTGTGTGTGTGTGTGTGTGGTGTGTGTGTGTGTGTCACCTGTCTGTATTGCTTGGTTAGGTCTTAGGATTTTTTCTTAAATCATCGAGGAAGACCTTGTGTGTCTGAGCTTCCCCTGCCATTTCTGGCTTCATCTCATCGTAGGTGCTCCTACGTAGGTAGGCTGGTACACTCCCTCTCCCTCTCTCCCTCTCTATCTCTCTCTGTTCGCCTTGAACATCAACGAAAATTACCTGACATGACAGAGTCAGCGGAGTAGCAGGCATTACCTCGCCTGTACACTGGAAACGTGGAGGTGAGCCTGACAAATGCCAACTGCACACTATCATTAGGCCAGTTAATGTGGCAGAGAGAAATCTATTGAATGACTCTAAAGGATCGTTAAATCGCCTGACTTGATATATATATATATATAAATATATATATATATATATATATATATATATATATATATATATATATATATATATATATATATATATATATTTTTTTTTTTTTTTTCTGCTTTCGGTATTCCGAAAAGCTTCCAAGAATGTCCTAAATCTGAGTATGCAATAAGAGATATATATAAATGATACATTCTTTTTTAAATCTTTTTTTTTTTTGCAGTTTCCCATGGTAGCAAGGTAGCGTCAGGAACAGACGAAGAAACGCCAATCACAAGTTCACATCAAGTCTCGAGTTTTCATGTATCCTGCACGGAAAGCAGAGACCCCTGTCCACAGCCAAGCCCCACATACCTCTCTTTGGTGTCTTTTTGACTGCTTCTACGTCCCGGTTCAGCCCACCGACAGCACGTCGGTCAATGTATCATACCGTCGCAATTCCCACTTGATATTACATTCAAAACACTTTTCTGTCATGTAGGTTAGAGATTTTGTGCCTCTCCAAATCACAGAGTTTCAGAGACTGAGCAAATACACGTATCTTTTCGATCTTTGGAACATAATCCTTTATCCCCGCATATATGGTGCTGCCATCTTGAGCGGAGATACAAGGAAGATGTGGATCAAGTTACTCCTACCGTAAAAATGAGGGTTAAATAGATAAGCTTATTAATCCTCGACCCAGTGTCGACCAGCACGGAAATACAGAAGGTGGTACGCTTGACGATATTCTTTTTGTCTTAACACCACTACTACTACTACTACTGGTAATATTCCCCCAACACAGTATCACGACAACATTCCCCCCACCACATAGTTATACCACACTAGTTCCTTATTGAAGAAATGTTCCAAAACAGTATCCCAGTGTAGCATCCAACCATCGCCCCCTCCCATCCCTCGTCCAACCACCACCACCACCATATACAAAAGCGTACCTGAAAATATCCCAACACAATACACGCCCCTAAACAACGACCACAACACACTATCCCCAGTTGATTATCATACCCTTACACAATATCTTGGGTTGAATAACATTCCGGCAAAGTACTCCTGCACCATCAAGGTTTTCTTCCCCATACGCCGCGTTGACCTCAGCCAGCCATTGGCCATCTCGGGTAACCATAACGTCGAATAGGAGAAAAATAATGAAGAAATTAGTCAGAGCTTCTTAGCTGTTTGTAGAGGCGATTTTTGAAGGCAGAAATGCTATTGAAAGAGGGAGAAAGATGAATGAAGAGAAGTGCACATCTTCGCTGCTCGAGGAAAGGATGAGAGGGGGATGGGACCATAACGGTCAATCCTCGTGTAGTCTCTCTGCACACAGAAACTATAGGAAGCAGAAACTAGAGATGCGCCATGCTCGGGACACACGCAGACAACTCACAAGGTCAGTGGCCGAAATATTACCTGCATAACACGGGGAAGGCTGCAACATCATGGGGGACTGAAAGAGGTGGTTAGGGAGAGGTGATGCCCGGATGATTAATGAGAAGGAAAGTTTCTGATTCCACGCCAGATAGGCAAGCAACACTCCGCTCTAGGACTAACTAAACGCGTAGTTGTGAAATTCCTGCTCACTGCATCATACAACACCCCAGGCCTTTGGTAAGCAGATTGAGATGGTTATTTGGGGTTTTCAGGATGACAGTGGAGGTACGGTTAAGTCCAACATGTTGACGTTACTACAGGATGGAAATGTGGTCTTTTGAAACTGAATAAAGAAAAACAAGGATGTGTTGTAAGATCAGGGCGAAGTCGCGGTTCAGTACAATTCAAACAAAGTTACTGCAGAAGAAGCAGTTTAATGCAGACGAGGACCATAATTGGAAAATACAACTTCTTTGATTAAGAAATTCAGCCACACTTAGACTAGCAGTATAAACAACCACATTACACTGCAAGAAATACACCTGACATACGATAAACACAACCACACCTGACGACACCCACACCCAAGCAACGGTAAGCACCGCCGCACCCAACCAGCAAAACACACACACACACACACACTGAACCAGCAACATACACATCCACACCAGACTAACAGCAAAACAGCCATCAACTAGGACGAGGCTCGACACAGCCCGGCCAACCACCTGCTCGTGAAGGATAAGGTTCCCAGGGACATCATCAGGAGGTGTGGTGAGTCTACCTTAACTGCTTCTTTTATTTTGCTACACCGACGGTCGTCAGGGCAGTGGCAACGTGAAGGGTCCATAACACGGAGCCATCAGCTGTGGTTCCCGTGGGCGCTGCGTGACAGACGGAGGAGACGACACCGCAGCTCAGTACTCAGTCCTTGTCCTCCACAAGCTCCTCCTCTTCCCACCTTCTTACTCACTAGTGCCCCAGTATATCTCCTCTCATCATGGCTTTCTCCCCCTTACCAAGGTACCCCTGTTCTCCATACCCTATCTCTCACTCTCTCATCTACCCTTCCTCTCACCTCACAAATCCCCGCCATCATTTATGCTTCTCACTCCCCAGTACGAACTGTTTCCCACCTAACCTAACTCAAACCCTCTACATCCCCACTTACAACTTCCAGGTCGCTCCTGATGGCACTGTCTCCATACTCGTCAAAGCTGTTTAGAATTACAGTGACAATCGTAACTAGAAGCATGATGCTCTGGTATTGTTTGAAAAGATTTGTCCAACTTCACAGACGTTTTTGGAGCACATTCTCCCAACAAGTACCTATTTCATCTGACACGTAATCTTCTGTGTTTTTCTGCTTCATCTGTGGTACTGTTTAAGAGTTGGTGATGTGTCTGTGATGAACGGCGTAAGATCAAGTGTCGGGAGAGCTTAAAGGAAGCATTGGGACGAGGCGTACCTGCGCCACTATGGACGTATGCATCGTAGGTGCATTATCATCTGACACGCACGTATTGTACGGAAAGATACTTACTTAACTCCCAGAGCACGACGATACAGACCATGAGCACGACGGTACGGACCATGAGCACGACGGTACGGACCATAAGCACGATGGTACGGACCATGAGCACGACGGTACGGACCATGAGCACGACGGTACGGACCATGAGCACGATGGTACGGACCATGAGCACGATGGTACGGACCATGAGCACGATGGTACGGACCATGAGCACGACGGTACGGACCATGAGCACGACGGTACAGACCATGAGCACGACGGTACAGACCATGAGCACGATGGTACGGACCATGAGCACGACGGTACGGACCATGAGCACGACGGTACAGACCATGAGCACGATGGTACGGACCATGAGCACGACGGTACGGACCATAAGCACGATGGTACGGACCATGAGCACGACGGTACAGACGACGGTATGGACCATGAGCACGACGGTATCGACCATGAGCACGACGGTACAGACCATGAGCACGACGGTGCGGACCATGAGCACGACAATACGGACCATGAGCACGACGGTATGGACCATGAGCACGACGGTACGGACCTTGAGCACGACGGTACGGACCATGAGCACGACGGTACGGACCTTGAGCACGACGGAATGGACGTTGAGTACGACGGTACGATCCTTAGGGGCTGATGAGCTGTCCTTTGACCTACCCAAGTTTTGCACCGTTGGGCTGAAAGAGATGCAAATATAATTCAAGACAAATTCGGACTATCCCTACAGAAAATATCACAAAGTGAAGATGGCAGACTAAGCAATGCCCTAACTTCATCGTAAACGAAAATGGGAAAAATATCCACGATAAAAAAGCAAAAAATGAATGACAGAGATTATGGAGTTACAGTAGAAATCAGTGTAGCAAATACGATCGTTTCAGTGAGTGCAAAATATCGTATTTAAAAAACGTTCTTCGTAAACACGAAGGTGAAAAAGCTAATCGCCTTTACTGTTCAACACATTGGAAATAATCTCCAGCACAGCTGTGAAGAGAACCCTCGCTCAAAGAAAATATTGAGACCCAGTGAGTTCTCGAAGCTTAACGTTGGTGAAACTGACACATGTGAAGAGTGAGGAGGAAATAGATAAGGGAAGATATGAGACGGAGGGAAAAAAAAAAGGAAAAAACCCGCAGAGGACAAAGCCTGATAAGAAAGTTAAGGAAAGAGACGTTTCTTATCTCTTGGTTACGTGTTCCCTTTTTCAAGATTAAACGAATGGATAACACAAGGGGAGGTGGTACAAATGAAATAAGACAGGGAAAGGAACACAAAGAGAATGAAAATAATGGCGAAGAGTGTCATGATGGAGAGAGAGAGAGAGAGAGAGAGAGAGAGAGAGAGAGAGAGAGAGAGAGAGAGAGAGAGAGAGAGAGAGAGAGATAATGACAGACTTCCTATGACAAGTATTTACCATCTCACAAAAGTCACCACGACCCACGGGTTGTTGCCCCCCTCTCTCGTGGTTGTGTTCTGTACGTTTCCCTTCACACTGGCCTCCTCCACTTCCCTCCAGCTGGTTCGTCTAGCAACAGCGGCAGCAGCTGCCACAACCTACTGATTTACTGCACCCTTGACTTTCACTCTGTGTGATTTGTGGGCACTGCTGAGTCCCCAGTGACGGTATGTGGCTTCTAGCCACTGAACCCACTATGATCAATGTCAAATTCCCTCCTCCACCACGAGAGGTTTTGAAGTATACAGAACTGCGTAGAATATATTACACTAGTGTCACATACTCAACCCTATTCCTAGGGATAAGAGATTGATTTGTGCCGGTAACCCAGGTAAATTTATTGTGCACCCCATGCTCAACCTGTGAGCGGTAGCGCAAAAGGATTACAGGGGGGGGTGTCACAAAGGGTCTTAGTCAGACCCCAGCGGGTTGATATTACATAGATTGTTACACGGTTGATTCATTACATATGCTTCATTACATACATTACATAGTTTCATATAGTCAGTTTTAACGAATAGATGCAGAAAGTGGATACAAACTTATAATTTCAGTTATCTTATCAACAACAAGGGTTTGTTCTGGGTTTGTTCTGACCTATCCCTAAAAGGCTCTTTTTTTTTCACATTCCAAGACAGTGTTCTAACACCATCTCCAGATAGGCCAAAACGCCAGTTACAACATCATGTCACCTGCTCATCTTATCACTTTCTCCATATAAGCGTTTTACTTTACACATTCCACTGTGATGGAAAATGTCTGTACTTGTGCTTATCTGAACTCGTCTAATCGCTTCAAAGAGGTCTGTTAATTCCTTTCTAATTACAGTTTTGAGACTCCTGATTGACAACCTAATCTCGTCTTCAACATCGTATTTACTAAGTGCAAGTTTAGCTAACGCATCAACTTTGTCATGATCACGGAAGCCTTTATGAGAGTGAATCCAAAACAGTTTGATCCGAAGCCCTTGAGAAACTTTTGAATATTCGTCTCTGGACCAAGATGTTATATTCTGACCTCAGGGCGTTAAGGGCAAGTTGTGAAGATAAAGAATCAGAGATCATTACACTGTCTGTAGCTGTGATAAGGAAGAAAGAAGAATGCCCACGTATGTCCTGCGTTTCGCTGGAGGCGACTAAGAGGGCTTAGAGCAAGGGGAGGGCTTGGGAATCTCGTGCGACTTTCCAAAACGAGGAACAAAGGAAAGAGCCAAATGAGGACCTCTTTCCTCTACAGCCTAGTCATCTGTTTTGCAACCTACCTGGCTCGTGCTGGAAACAGCGAACGTGTATGACAAGCCACAAAGGAGAGACTGCAGTTCGGTTCCGGAAATATCAATTGACACAACTTGTAATCACAAACCCTCACCATCACCACCACTACATGACAAGTGTAAGATAATGATGGCGAAGAGTGTCATGATATATGAGAGAGAGAGAGAGAGAGAGAGAGAGAGAGAGAGAGAGAGAGAGAGAGAGAGAGAGAGAGAGAGAGAGAGAGAGAGAGATAATGACAGGCTTTCTATGACAAGTATTTATCATCTCACAAAAGTCACCACGACCCACGGGTTGTTGCCCCGCTCTCTCGTGGTTGTGTTCTGTACGTTTCCCTTCACACTGGCCTCCTCCACTTCCCTCCAGCTGGTTCGTCTAGCAACAGCGGCAGCAGCTGCCAGAACCTGCTGATTTACTGCACCCTTGACTTTCACTCTGTGTGTGATTTGTGGGCACTGCTGAGTCCCCCACTGACCGGTATGCCGTGGAATGTTTGCTTATAACCAGTGAACCCACTAGAATCAGTGTCAGATTCTCTCCTTCACCAGGAGAGGTTTTGAAGTATACCGAAAGGTGTAAAATCTATTATACTGTAGACATATTCTCTCTCCCCCTATCCCTTGGTCTACGTCAGAAAGAATACTGCCCAAGTATCTCCTGCGTGTGGCAAAAGGCGACTAAGAGGGGGTGAGATCAGGAGGCTGGAAATCCTGTACTACTTTCCAAAACGAAGAAGAGAGGAGAGAGCCAAATGAGGATCTTTTTCCCCTCCTCTACAGCTCATTCATCTATTCTGGGATCAACTTCCCTCACGTGGGAAATAGCGAACATGTATGACAAGAAAAAAGGTGCAAAGGAGAGATAGAAATCCGCGTCCGTAACCATCTGTCGACACTATATCTGTAAGCAGATCCTTTATCACTTATGATATCTGTAAGCAGATCCTTTATCACTTATGATATCTGTAAGCAGATCCTTTATCACTTATGATATTTGTAAGCAGATCCTTTATCACTTACGATATCTGTAAGCAGATCCTTTATCACTTATGATATTTGTAAGCAGATCCTTTATCACTTATGATATTTGTAAGCAGATCCTTTATCACTTATGATATCTGTAAGCAGATCCTTTATCACTTATGATATTTGTAAGCAGATCCTTTATCACTTATGATATTTGTAAGCAGATCCTTTATCACTTATGATATTTGTAAGCAGATCCTTTATCACTTATGATATCTGTAAGCAGATCCTTTATCACTTATGATATTTGTAAGCAATCTTTATCATTATGATATTTGTAAGCAGATCCTTTATCACTTATGATATCTGTAAGCAGATCCTTTATCACTTATGATATCTGTAAGCAGATCCTTTATCACTTATGATATTTGTAAGCAGATCCTTTATCACTTATGATATTACAGAACCTCACCATCACCACCACTATATGACAAGTGTAAGCTAATTGTGTGTGTGTGTGTGTGTGTGTGTGTGTGTGCGTGTAATTACATATTTGTACTGAGCGGGGAGGGAGTTTTACACTCTTGTGTGCTATAATCTTTTGTAATTACTATCTTTATGATACGGGGAGAGACTTTTACACTCGTGCCGTTCCGTATTCTTAACTATGTATATGTGTACCAGGTCTTTAATCCTATGTGTGTTTAAACACAAACACACACACACCCCAGCCTAAGCCAGGTCCGTGTGTGTGTGTGTGTGTGTGTGTGTGTGTGTGTGTGTGTGTGTGTGTGTGTGTGTGTGTGTGTGTGTGTGTGTGTGTGTGTGTGTGTGTGTGTGTGTGTGTGAAGTTCGGGAGTAGGACCACAACGATTGATATAAGGTCCTCCATTCATTGTAAGACCTATTAATGGTTATTCATATGACAATAGTTTCTTATACATGAACCGCACATTTTCCATAGAATCATGTTACAATGGCCTCATTGTAAACAGAATCCGTTGTAGGTGGGTGTTACGTGTGTACAGGAGTGTTAAGTGAGGGTCTTGCAATACTGCTACTGTGTAGGTGGAAGTGTGTAGGCTGTGTGGTGACTGGTTCAGACTGGTTAGGTATGACTGTCAAGTGTGTGTGTTGAAGTTGGGTGGATTTTTGAGTCGATATCTTATGAACGTAAGGCTATCTTATGTTGTGGTTGATTTTGAGGTTATCTTTAATGGGACGAGAAGTTAAGACAAAGCAGTTAAGGGGAAACAAGGGGAGCAGGGGGAAAAGGAATAGGAAGGGGAAAAGAATGATGATGAGATGAACGGAAGGAAAGACGACTTGTGGGTCTTATATAAAGAAAGAGGAAAGATATGAATAAAGGGTGAAGCGAAGGAATGAAGGAGGGTGCAGCAGACGGAGGAATGGGAGAGGTGTGAGATGGAGTCGGGTGATTTGGAAGAGTGGAGCAGCGCAGCATCATCGGAGGAGGCGGTGGAAAGGCAGGAGAGCACGTGTGGTTTTGGGATGACTTGTATGTTATCGACGAACTGAAACAACTCCCAGCAGGCAGTTGCCGCCCCCCCTGTTGAATCTACCGATGCAGGTTTATGTCTACTGATGGGTGTGCGGAGGCTCGAGAAAAAAAGAAAAACGCAGCGGGCTCGCCTCAGGGGACTGATTGAAGAGCTCGTCCAGGTATGGAAGGACCATTTTATGGCTTTCAATTCCACGAAGATCCATACAGTTTTCTGCAAGGAGGTTAGTGCTTGCTGACTCCTCGAAATTTGGTTCTGAGAGGTTGCTAGCTCACGGAGACGCACACGGGACTAAGATGGACTCGAGGGGAAGAGTCCGGACTTGACGAGGACCTTGCTGGACTCTGGTTTCCTGATTGGACCTGGGAGGGTTCTTAAGGGATCTAGTATAACCCAGGGACATGGCTTGATGTGGAAGACCTGGGGATTCTAAAAGGATCTGCTCCGACCCGCGGGTTCCAGAAGGATTTGTTCTGATCTGGTGGGAAGACCTGGCTATATTGGAAAGACCTGGTGGCCTTTACTGGACCATGAGGTACTTGAACTGACCTGGGAATGACATAGATTTATCTAGGCCATCCAGTTGGGCCTGAGGAATGCAAGAAGGAGGAGAGGAGGAAGGGATAAATGAAAAGAAAGAAAATTAAGGAGGGCGGGGAAGGAAGAAGAGATGGAGGGTAAAATTGGAGGGAAGTGGAAAAGGCAGGACAGGACGAGAGGTAAGCATTAATCTGAACTGAGCGAGAGGGCAGGGAAGAAGGCGTAAACGAAAGGAAACTGATAAAGGGAAGGACTAAGAGAATAAAAAAAAAAAAATGGTGAAGAGAAAGGAAATAAGAAGGCTGGGAGATGGAAAAGAAGAATCAAGTCGTGAAAGGCGATAAACGGGTACAGAGCGAGGAAGAAAGGGGGAGAGGAGGGAAGAGGGAACGGAGGAAGGAGGCAGTCGTCAAGGACAACAAAAAGGAGGTGAATACAGGGAGGCTCTCGGGAGATTTTATAAGAACCGGGAGGCCAAGATCAATGACGGGGTCACAGTCATCGACTCGCACATTAAGAGCAGATATTTTCCTTTCTCTCATCCCACTCTCTCCACCAAAACACATCAACAGCAAAACACGACTAAACTAACACAATAACAAGGAAAGGGAAGCAATGAGATAGGAAAAAAAAGGGAATTTAATCAAACTAAAACACGCATGAGATAGCGCGTGTATGACTAGAGAAAAAGTTAGAGGAATAACAAAGACAATCAAAGAGACAAGGATGAAATTACAACATCACCATGATAAAGGATTGGGTTGTAAAGCCATGCACAGAAGACACTGAAAACCGGAAAATGAATTTACGGAAAATGTCTACGAATTCGGAAAGTGCATAGAGGGAAGGAATCAAACCAACAGATGAACTAAAACAGTATGAAATAAATAGGACGTGAAGAACCGCAAATAGAGAATACGAAATCAAGACGAAAGAAGATGGAAATAGCGATTAATCAATAAATTGGTAGTCATGGTGTCATGGGAGAGAGAGAGAGAGAGAGAGAGAGAGAGAGAGAGAGAGAGAGAGAGAGAGAGAGAGGCAGTTGTTATTACCAGTGCTGCCTGTGTGCCGGGCGTGCTGGGCTGGCTCATGACGCGAGGCAGCAGCAGACGCAGCAGGAGGAGGACCACCACCACCTAAGCGGACGTCCTTGATAACATCGAGGAGAGCCGATCCCCGTCCATTGTGTCGTAAGGAGGAGGTTATCCATGTTGGTGGTGCCGAGAGGAGAGCAGAGGCAGAGTAGAGAGACGAGGAAGGTTTGAGAATAGGGTATATTTGCCTCTGTTATGGGTTAAATATAAAGGTCTAAACTCGTGTTATTAACTTGGTATATTGGATATGCTGTCTTGAAAAACGTAGTAATCATCAACAGCTGTTTCAGTATACCGTCAGCCAAAGACTACGTGGGTCAAAACGACTTAAACGTTCGAGTCAGATACAGTCAAATACAATGTCGCTTTTTATGGTACCCATTCCACACATTCCCCGCTGTACCATAAGCCGGTTCGAAACCCATAACCTAATCTCGGTGTCAGTCATATGGCAGGGTACTCTAATCTCTGGTTTCGTGCGCTGTATCACTAGCTGGTGCAGGGAGTTGTAGTGTAATTCTTACCGCTATGAGTGTGTAGTTTCATGCGTAACAAACCCCTTCTCGTTCCCAGTGAAGAAGCTCAATGTTATGTGAAGACCTGCCCCGCTCCGGGGCTGTAGTGGCTGCTCGTGGACTTAAGAGCATACATGTGTGTGGTGGGAAGCTCTGAGGGAGCTCCACGACTTCGCTATACATCTGCTTCGTGTGGAGTTCCGGTAACCTATGTGGTACACAGGTGGTGACTTGGTAACTAACGTGCCCCTATGTGGATCTGCATTCGAAATAAAGACAGAACCAATGTGCATGAGTTGTCACAATTCATCTGTACTCTATGGATATCGTTGTGAGGTATCAAATGTCTAGTTTATATATATATATATATATATATATATATATATATATATATATATATATATATATATATATATATATTTTTTTTTTTTTTTTTTTTCATACTATTCGCCATTTCCCGCGATAGCGAGGTAGCGCTAAGAACAGAGGACTGGGCCCCTGAGGGAATATCCTCACCTGGACCCCTTCTCTGTTCCTTCTTTTGGAAAAAAAAAAAAAAAAAAAAAAAAAAAAAAAAAAAAAAAAAAACGAGAGGGGAGGATTTCCAGGCCCCCGCTCCCTTCCCTTTTAGTCGCCTTCTACGACACGCAGGGAATACGTGGGAAGTATTCTTTCTCCCCTATCCCCAGGGATAATATATATATATATATATATATATAAATATATATATATATATATATATATATATATATATATATATATATATATATATATATATATATATATATATATCAGTAATTTATACATCGCAGAAATCGTTAGGGGGGAAATATTCTAAGGGAGCATTCAATGTCGTCTTCATATTGCTTTCGTCTTGTCGCCAATAATGAAAAAAATTAGTCGGGAGGAAGTAATCAAAGCTAAATGATAAACAATGAAAAAATAATGATAAACATACGGTCGTCAAGGATCTTCTTACACAGATATGGTGTAGTAGTATCTAAGTACAAGGGATAAAGTAGTATTAAGGGAAAGTGGGCAAGTAATCTTTAGGTAAAGTGGAGCAGGGGGTCTTCAGGTAGAGTGGGGAAGAAGGCTTTAAGGAAAGTGGGTTAGTGGCCTTTAGGTAAAGCAAGAGAGTAATCTATAGCTAAAGTCGGGGAGTAAATCTTTAGATATAATGGGGAAACAGTCTTTACATAAAGGTAAAATCCCCAGAAAAATCAGGCATCTTCGTTGAAGTCAGAACCTCGGCTCTACAAAACTTGCCCATCTCGTCTTGCACTACTAGACACGCTACTTCTACTGGAAGCTAAGAGCAAAAGTATTTATGTTTGTCTTTTTTTTTTTTTTATTGGCACAAAAGTCTGTTTTCTGTCCGACATATCTGACCCGAACACACACACACACACACACACACACACACACACACACACACACACCAATATTTACGAAACCAGTGTCGTTCAGGTGGACGACTACGCAAAAGCAAAAATATGTGCATAACTATGTTCACATGTTGTTGAATGACTAGAGCCAGCACGTATGAATTACATCTGCAACCACTGATCAATGGAGGAACATCGTCATTCACACGATCCTGCGACCACCGCTGTACACCGTGTGCTGGCCGGGACGACTGACTGTTCAATCAAGCTGTTCCTCTCCACTCATTCACGACGTCTTCGTCCTCCAGTTATCTCATTCCTCTGGCTGCGTTGGCGGGCGGCCGCCCGCTCCGGCAACCAACTAACCACCCGCTGCTTCTGCTGCCGTTCCTTCGATTATATTTTATCTGTTTTCACTGGTTCGAGTCTTCGCTTCCCTCCTCCCAGTTATAGACAAGGGCGTTCCGAAGCGCTCGACCACCTTCGCTCCGACGCCGCCAATGGGTTTCGCTGCATCGATTCTTGCAATACCAGATCATGCACCATCAGGTCTTGGTGTCCCGCTGTATTGGTTATGGCACACACAGGAAAAAAAAAAAAGAATAAAGACATACCGATCAGCCCTGTCATATCCTCCTCCCGAGAGAAAGGGGGAAGTGTGCATCGGCTTTATCACAGGGGCTTTTCCGTGACAGTGAGCAAGTAAAAAAACTTTTATTTTTTCTCCAGTGAACCAGTTTTCACTACATTAAGCCCACGTCCTTCACGTACTTCTCGTAAACAGAATGATTCGGTTTTATAAATCAGTGGACTATCCCGTCTTGCTAACGTGTTACCTTCTCAAGTTGTTCTATCTAGAGGTATCGAGTGACTTCATCTACATATCGACGTCACATCTACATGTACATATCAACGTCAAAGCCCCGCCGGCAGTACCGTACCTACGTACCACCAGTTTGTAGCGCTGGGAGAGGGTTCCAAGCTGCGTCTGTCTCTCTCCCTCTCTGCCATCAAAGAGGAGTGCGTCGCATATGGTCATAACGCGAGCTCTGGAGAGTCACTTTCTGTACTATAAGATTTCAGGTATTACCCGAGTCATGGAGTCATAGTGACCCCGCTGAATATATAAATGATCTACCGCACACACACACACACACACACACACACACATACGAAAATATCCTTGATGACAAATCACGTCTTCTATGCAACTCTTACAGAAAATTCCAAGAATCTTTGAATACGTTCAAATTACTCATTTCTCACTAAAGGCCTTTACCTCTAACCACCCATCCTCCATTACTCCCCATTTCTTAAATATTTGGTTCTGACCTTTGACGTTGCCTGTCCACCTGTGTCTGTCTGTCTACAGTTAACCGACGGATTCATGATATGAAGCTGCCTCAACAGACTGCACATCCTGGTGGCATAACTTTCGAAGATTAGGTTCTAACTTGGGTGATCAACAGAATATGTATGAGTTACCGATAAATCTTACGTATATCACAGTTGTTCGGATACATCATTAACTTACGAATATATATATATATATATATATATATATATATATATATATATATATATATATATATATATATATATATATATATATATTAGAAAGGATCACAATTTTGCGCGTGATCAAGATATTCCCATGAATATATATATATATATATATATATATATATATATATATATATATATATATATATATATATATATACATATATATATATACACACACACACACACACACACACACACATAAAGCTAAGAGAGAGGGCAACAGGAGTGTAAAAATCACGTCCCCTGACTAACAGCAACCTCTCACTACCGTCGCTGCATCATTGGGGAAGTGGCAGACGTACTGGGTAACCCAATCGTCTCGCAGTTCGATAAAAGTCGAAGGAGGAAAACCTCTTCCCTAGCTAGACGAAGGTGCACCGAGGTCGCGCCGTTATCACGCAAGAGAGAACGATTTCGAGAGAGAGAGAGAGAGAGAGAGAGAGAGAGAGAGAGAGAGAGAGAGAGAGAGAGAGAGAGAGAGAGAGAGAGAGAGAGAGAGCGTACCGTCTCGGCTCTTTCCTGTTTGCAGTTTCATTACCGCATTCTTGCTGTCGTCTAAAAAAAAAAAAAAAAAAAAATTTCCTCTCCTTGAATTACATTGCATTTTACTCCCTCCGTCGCCTCGTGCTTTTAGCTAAGCAGTTACTTTAGCTGATCACTTCGGGTATTCAACGAAGAAACGACAACATCACGATGAAGCAAGACATGGAATATTCAAAGATCAAGATAACTTTATACAAGACGACGTGAAATAGGTGTCTGAACAGGGACCAGGCATTACTGGCAACCATGGCCAGATGTGACAGAGTCCAGAGACGTCCCATCTGGGGGACAACCTAGGGGTGGGGTGGGGTGGGATTGTTGCTGAGGAGATCCCACATGCAAGCGATAGTAGTGCCACTCCTCCTCCTCGCAGCCAATCAGGAGGAGACACGAGCCAGGATCCTCCAGACGTCCACAATCACAGCTCCCTGACGCGTGAATTTACGGGACCCGGCGTTATCTAACGACGAGGTGTGAGGTTTTGTGCACCCGGGACCTCTACTTCCTCCTCCTCCTCCTCCTACAGGATCTGTGGAGGAAGCATAGGTCCAGGAGGAGGGAGGAAGATAGGAAGAAGATAAGGAGAGGAAGATAGGCGTCTTATCTTCCTCCTATCTCCAACCGACTTGCACAGGATGTGGACGGCAGGTCCTACGCTGCCCTCTCCTCAACCCGCGCGTTGAGAGGGCGGAATGCAGAGGAGGGAAGGAGGCTGCTTTTACGTCGTTCTTGCTCCCCTTTCCAAGGCGCGAGCCGTGGGCGTGTGAGAGAGGGCGGAACACTAGCTGGTGTACTGTGGGTAGGCGGGCGTGAGGTTGAGGGGAATGAGGCTGAAAAGCCACCTACGACAAGGACACAATGGAGGCAGAGGATGTGAGGGAGAGGAAGGAAGAGAGGAAGGTAGAGAGGAAGTGAGACTGAGGAACGAGAGAAACAGAGAGACAGGAAAGACTGAGACAAGAATTAATCTGTTCCTTGTCAGAGAGGAACATGTTTTGACTAAGTAAAAGTTTAGGGTTTTCTACGTGGCTTTTATTTTCCTGCCCAACTAGGTAACCTAAATCACTGCCAACTTTTCTGAGCAGATTTATTCAGGAAAGTTGAGGAAGTAAGTTAAAGGAACGCAATAAAAGCAAGACGGAATGCAAGCCTTGTTTCTTTCCTCTCTCTCTCTCTCTCTCTCTCTCTCTCTCTCTCTCTCTCTCTCTCTCTCTCTCTCTGCACTTGACGCTGCTGTTGGCGCTCTCTCAGTGGGAGTTATCTGCTCTTCTTCTTCTTCCTCCTACTGTTGGTGTTCTATGCGCCAGGACTATGACAGGTCCTGAGCTCCTCCTCGTCTTCTGACGGCCTACGATCTCTGTGTTACACTGATGACCGCTTCAAAGTCAAACCTGGGTGACGAATGACTTTCAGCTCCTCACATCACCAAGACTGCTGCCTCGTATTTGAATAGCAATTACTGTGACAATCTTTATTCTTTCGTCTGTATCGAGTGATGAATAATTACGAACAACGAAGCCGTATGCATAATTCTGTGGCCATACGGAGTCGTTAACTTATGCCAGGTATTTTCTTAGCCTAGGTACAGTATTAGGAGTTGTTTATCCGCGCAGAAATAACTTCTAACTGCGCCGTCTTCGTTGATACCAAATTAATCAACTCCAACCTTCAAACGCTGTAGGTCTGTCACACCTGCAGATACGAAATTAATTAACTACAACCTTCAGACACTGTAGTTCTGTCACACCTGCACATCTTCCACTATCCTGATGGTCAAGACACCAAGCTTTGTCTAATTCTTTCTTGACAACAACCCAAGATGTGTCTCGGTGGTGGCTTTGGGTCCGAGCTGGAAAATCTCAAGTCGCGGGTGGAATCCATCTTTTTAAAGGATGTGGTTAGTACAGTCTACTTTACTTAATCATAAATACAGGAACTTACTTATGTGTGTAGACAGGTTTAAGCTCAGGTTTCCCGGAAATCTTTAAGTACATATTATGACGTATCTTACGCGACTACTACGTCTAGAGAGAGAGTGTGGTATGATGATTTAAGACATACAGCAGCTCTTCGTGACTCGGATCACCCAGGGAGTGACTCCCTACAATGAAAGACATGGAAACTTCTCTGCTACTTCGCATTGGTGTCTCAGCACAAGCAATCACTCCTATCACGATTTTTTTTTGGTCAAGAAAAGGTTCCTCAGCGGTTTACTGCTCCAAGTCTGAAAGGAACCCCCGCCCAAAAAAATCGAGGACATCATCCCTCTCGCTGACGGAATTGGTGCGCCAGGTGAGCAAGCTCATGCGACCTGGTCACCCCTGGATCTTCCAGCCTTCGTCCCCTCGTGTCTTTAAAAAGTAGGAAGTTCAACATAGCACACGACATGTTTTTTTTTGAGCTTCGCACTTCATTCGTTTGCCTACAGATGAATTTTGAGTTTAGCACTTCATTCGTTTGCCTACAGATGAATTTTGAGTTTAGCACTTCATTCGTTTGCCTACAGATGAATTTTCATTTTTATTTTTCCTTCTTCCGTTAAACATCTTTTCGTCGCCGTAGTGAAAACGATGTTATCTAGTGTTTATGTGTCAGATTATGTCCGTGCTGACACGGGCGTTATCGGTGACGATATTGTAGTGTTCCTCTTACATTTACTGATGACAGGCAAGAGTGTGAGGAAGAACAATGGAGCAGGTCTGTTCCTCTGAGGCACAGAGCGTCCACTCATCATCCACTGGGTTCTGTATGACTGATAACTACTGTTTGGAATACCTTTGTTGGGAAACCAGTTTCCTGCACCGTTTTCTTTTTATTCTGTTCCATTTTCTTTTTATACATATTATTTTCTTTTTTTCCTGATATGGCGATTCCATTTAAACTGATGTGACATGTCTATCAGATCTCTCACGATGCTATACAGTGAGCAGGCAATCAGGGCTGATCGTGTATGAATTCAAGTTCACCTGTAGTGTATACATTTTTTTTTTTATTCTAGGTACTCGAATACATTGCTTCCAAACTATCATAATTCTATGTTATATCAGTCCTACAGGTTCATAATCTCTACGGAATTGCTTTGTTTTCTCTTCATGCCATTGGCATCCATATCATCCACCATGTTGCCAGAAACCAAACCATTTCTCCAATTGGCTATTAAAATCAAAAGCCTGAAAAAAAGCTTTATTCTAATATTTTCCTATGGACACAGACTCCCTGAAGTCTGTGTCTTACAGCATCTTGTTCTGTGCTACCTTTTCGAATTTCGATGAAGAGGCGTTCCCACTTATGTGTGTACCTCTGGATATGATCGTCCACTACGAGTTCGTCTGGGGTCATCAAATTTCTGGCTGGCTCAGCGAAACCAGCCAGAGTCACAGTGAGTCCTCAAGACCTGACTCTTATTGTCATCGATGGTGACGGTATACCATCATCATCTCGTACAGCAGGAAGGTATATACCATCAGCATCTTGTAGAGCAGGAAGGTATACCTTCATCATCTTGTACAGGAGGAAGGTATATAAAATCATCATCTCGTAAAGTAGGAAGGTGTATATACCATCATCATTTCGTACAGAAGGAAAGTATATACCATCATCATCCAGTATAGTAGGAAGGTATATACCATCATCATCCCGTACAGTTGGAAGGTATATACCATCAACATCTCAATCCAGTTCTAGCGGACTATGAACTGAACCAATGGTTCTCTTCTCACACTATACTAAATGCTCTTTCCTCCTCCCATCTTTACCATTTCCAGCATATTAATGCAGACCATAATGGAGGCCACTGCAGAATAACAGTTATTCCTTTACCCTTCGTTTATGTAAGATTCAGTCTTCCCAGTCTCACCCTTCCCCTCTTACAGTGTGTGGTAAGTGCAAACTCGAGATGCGTTTGAATTAAGCTCCTTAGGGTCTTTGGGGGGGGGGGGGGGGGGGGGGGGGGGAGTTGTACAATGTTGTTTTAGTCTGCAGCTCTAGATTTCAGGTTATATTTCATGTTAACTTTCTTCCGGATAAATTTCTTCAAAAAGACTGTTTATAATCTTTATGAAATCAGGTCTGCATCTGTATTCAAGTATGATGGGAATATGGTGTATCTAGGAAGGACTGACACGCACCATATCGCTTCACCATTTTCTGTGGAGAGAAGACATTTGCTTTACGAGTTCGGGCCTTAGATCGCGATCCAACACATCCCACAGAGTTCACGTGTGTGCGTTTATTTTCTCTTATGCTGTCTCCGGAGAAAGTTGTGGCTACATCACGTCCATTAATTCATATCTATTTACCATGGGTGACGATGAAATTTCGATCACGATTTATGTTAACGAGACTGGTGGTAGTGGATAGGTAAGGGGAATGGCAAGGATAGGTAGGGGAAGTAAGGATAGGTAAGGAATAACATGGGCAGGCAGGAGTAGCCAGAGGTGTGGTGAGGATAGCGAAGGGTTGGATAGGGATAGGTAGGGGATAACCAAGGGTGGTAAGGATAGATGTAAGGAGAGGATAGGTAAGAGGGCCTGAAGCTCCTTTACCGTTACGTGAAGTCGTTATGTTTCGAATACGTCCGCCTGGATACAGGAACAATAACTAGGTTGTTTAGTTCTCCAAGAAGACTAATGACACTTCCACACTGTCGTTTGATGACATTAACAGGTCATTGCAGATGTGAGTGAATAAGTGCAGAGCTACCTGGAAGGACTAGGAGGCCTTAAATTTGCCCACCGGGGAAGAGAGAAGAGTTAGGATTGACCTCATCACAACCTACAAGTTTAAAAACCAGACTGATGATGATGATGATGCAACGTGTGTACAGTTCTCCGACTGATTCAGGGCACGGGACAACCAGAGGACTTAACACCTAATTAAACTTGAAACTTTCTGAGAAAAAAAAAATGTAAGGAAGTACTTTTTATAATGTGAGATCGATGAATAATTTTACAGAGATGAATGACGGTCGACAACAGTCAAGAGATAAGGCCCCCAGGAGTGTAATGCTCCCTCCCCGTACAGTACATACAAGTAATCAAATGACCCTGTTATTCTTGAAGCCTAATACAGGTCATGACCTGGTTTCTCCACTCCATCATTCTCACCGAGTCTTCAGGGAGGCAGATATTGTATTTCTATCAGAAGGCAAAAAAAGCTACTTGATCAAGAAATCTTTACTTACTGACTGGTATATACCAGGACCCTCAGCGACTGAAAACAGCAAGGAAAGAGCGCAGTATTACTGGATCACGAAATTAAGACGTGTTTCATTAGCAGTCCACAACCGGGTGGACCACGGAGGTCACAGGCGGTCAAGTGAAGGAGCTGAGTTCGAACAGTGACTATCTTTTTGGGTAAGGAGGCCACCACCTCCCTTTATCTGTGTGTGTGTGTGTGTGTGTGTGTGTGTGTGTGTGTGTGTGTGTGTGTGTGTCATATTTCTAGCTAGACTGGATATGTGTAAAAGTCTTCACGTGAGAACGCGGCTTAACCTAACGCGGCTGTCTTTCCCTATCTGGGTGGCTCATCCCCTCCTCCTCCCGCCCCATCCTCCCTCCACCATGACCCAGCCGATCATCTCACCCGTTGCGTTGATGTCCACCAGCAGTGTTGGGTAGTGTAAGGCTAGTGAGGGTGTTGACCTCTCCACCAGCAGAGTTCAGCAGTGCTATGTGAGAAAGAGTTTAGTATCCTCCCTCACCTCCAGGATCGTGGAGTGTTTGGGCGACTCACAATGTTAACCACATCACTAGTACTGATGTGGAGATGAGTGACCTCACTGTGGTAGTGTCTCAGGCGAGGGAGTGAACGGTGGTAGCAACGCGGGAAGTAACCTGATTGAGCCGTTTTTCCGTCTCAGCTGGAGAGTAATTGGAAAATACAAATGATAGCTTGTCTGACGGGAAGGTTCGATCCGCTGCTTCACTTAAATCATCCTCGTTTCTTTATGGAAATTGATTGTTTCTTAATCAGCCACTCAGGTTCATTGTGAGCGTTCTGAGTTAAGGAGGTTTTTTTTTTCTTCTCATCAACCTAAGGCTTTTATGAACTGGTTTGGGCTCAGTAAAACCTTTTTTGTATAAGCTAAAGACTTGATGAACTGGTTTGAACAGTGAGTGAAGCTTTTACGCATCAACCTCGACAAGTACAATTTGGTCTGAACACGAAGTTATCTTTTTTGGATTAACTAAATACTTCATAAAATGCAACTTCAAATGCAACTTTAAGGCGACGTGACTTAAAATCTTCCTTCGTTAAAACACTCGCCTTTTCTTTTTTAGGTATGATGACATAATTACTTACGTATCTAGAACTCTGAAAGTTGTTTAGGAGCGCATACAACTTAACGTGAACGTCTCGACGTTCAAATGAATCGTAATGCTGCTGTTACAAGAGCCTGGTAACGAACCATAACGCGATTGTCACAAGCACTCTATACATGGCCGGTCATGATAACTGCTGTAACACTAAATCTCAAAAAAAAAACCAGATCATACACTGAGGCTTTTAATATTGCTATAGTCCTTCCTCGACTTGATAATTCTCTCTCTCTTTTTCTTTTAACCCTCTCTCCTCGCCTCAGGCTTCCTGATTTGCATCTCTGTCATCCTTTACGAGGGAAGAGGTCATGGGGGGAAATGAGGTGAGGCTTGAGGCTAGGGGGGCAGGTCGTCAAGTGTTGGTTGGTAGAGTAGGTCACCAGGAGTGTTGGTCGGTAGGGGAGGGTCGCCAGGAGTGTTGGTTGGTAGGGGAGGGTCGCCAGGAGTGTTGGTTGGTAGGGGAGGGTCGCCAGGAGTGTTGGTCGGTAGAGTAGGTCACCAGGAGTGTTGGTCGGTAGGGGAGGATCGCCAGGAGTGTTGGTCGGTAGGGGAGGGTCGCCAGGAGTGTTGGTTGGTAGGGGAGGATCGCCAGGAGTGTTGGTCGGTAGAGTAGGTCACCAGGAGTGTTGGTCGGTAGGGAGGGTCGCCAGGAGTGGTCGTCGGTAGGGAGGGTCGCCAGGAGTGGTGGTCGTAAGGGGAGGGTCGCCAGGAGTAGTGGTCGGTAGGGGAGGGTCGCCAGGAGTAGTGGCCGGTAGGGGAGGGTCACCAGGAGTGATGGTCGGTAGGGGAGGGTCGCCAGGAATGTTTGGAAGGAAGGTAGGGTAGGTCCACAGATGGCTGGACGAAAGAAATGAATGGAAACTGAAAGGCTCTGAGATAAAAGTATCAAGGAAGGGTTAGGGGAGAAAGAATAGGGCACTATGGGAAGGGAGGACAGATATGAGTGTGTGTCGGTACCGTGAGGGGAAGGGAGGGTGGTAAAAATATATGACAGAGCACCGTCGAATGGGTAAAGGCAGAGGTGTGTGAGAACACCTCGACTGTGGGGCAGAGGTGCAGCAAAGTACCATGGGATGACGAGGATGCAGATGTAGAGGCACGTGACAGTATCCTGGCAGGAGATAAATCATTTCGTGGGAGTTCGTCGTGATAAAGAGGGTGAAGGAGACACCTTTGTTGTAAGACGAGTGGAGGACAACTCTGTCTAAGAAGATACAGGAGAAATGTGGGTAGGAATAAGCGACTTTACCTCAGGGGCACAAGAGGGGATACTTACAGCCACACCAGAAACAACACTCTATGTGGTGTACGAGAGGAAAACCACCATCACGACGACCACAACCACCACCACTGCTGCTAGTACGACCCATCCTTACCACCACTACAACCATAACAACCCATTCTACCATCTCGACCAGCATTACCACCACCATAATCACCACCACTACTCCGATTAATATCACGACTACCACAATCACCATCATTATGGACAGAACTACCCCACCTCTGACACTACTACGACCTTAACGACCACTCACGACCAGATCTATCACCACCACAGCACCACCACTACCACAGGAATTGCAGTACGATGGATGGCGCTGGTGGTGACTGTGAGTGTGTATGAGGGATAAGATACTGGTGAGGTGACTGCGTCACTGGGGAACCCTCGCCATCATAAACAAACTCCAACAGCAGCAGCTTTCTGGAAATTATGATGTCTTCCCGACTGTCGCCTGGAAAGTATGAGGTGATGGCGTCCCTAAATCTTTATAAGGGATTGAACACCATTTAGGAATCACCAAGGGTTAGGCTTTTATCACGAGATCATTTGTATAAATCTATGGACGACTTCTCCATCCAGCTGTCTGAGAAATTACTCAGTCTCTCCCTAACTTGAAGGGAAGGTAAATATAAATATCGAAATGTGTTGCTGCTCTGTGTTTAGCACCGCTGGTAGGTAGTCACTTGACGGATGCTTCCTCGTCTCTGTAATGGATTAATTTCTATCATCCAAGGTAATATAAGGCGTTGGACTGATGTATATCGGTTCTCCCTCGAGTTTTATTGTATAGGAAAACTTCACCTCCGATTGTAATCTACTTATATATATATATATATATATATATATATATATATATATATATATATATATATATATATATATATATACACACAAAGAAAACACATATTCTCTCTACTTCCTTCGATACCTCCCACTCAACCTACCCTTCCTTACATCTCCCATATCAACCAGTCTCTCTTCTCCTTCCCTCCATCCATGTAGCGCCGCCGGAGAAGAATACGGCCGTCCCGTCAAGATATCGGCAGAGAGCGTGAGAGAAACGGGTCGTTGATGTCTCCATCAGTCGTCCCCCACAGGCACCTCCTCCTGACTAACAGCAGTTGGTTACGGCAGATCCACCCACCACCAGTCTCTCACTCGCTGTCGTTCCCCCACTCCTTCGGCACCCTCCCGCTTTTCCCCTCATTTTTCAGCCCCAATTTTTTTTCCCCTATCATCCCACTGATGGCCCTACTCGTTATCTAAAGCAACAACATGACAAATAGTTCCACAGTCTGCTCCTTCACTGTCTAGAAAGATGACCGTTTTCAATCCTACTTTCTTTTTTTTTCACCTTCATCTTTATAGTCCTCACGTTGTTCTGTCCCGGTTTCAGTGTCTCCCTGACCAGCTGAGTGTTGCTTTTTTCACTCTCCAAGACTTAAAACACCAATTATGACTCTTGCCTCATACGTTCGGCTGCATGATGAGAGCCTGAGCTCATGGGATTGAGACTTTCATGATGGGCGTAGCAGTACCGGCACCATCTCCATGTCTGCCATCGTTCCTCTATACAGATAAATCCTTCCAGTTCTCAAGCCATCACCTGTACATTCCTTGGACGTTATGGAAAGCATTATTCTTCCTCCCTGTCCTCTACATCAGCGATGACATCTTGACATCTTCCTCCGATAAGCGAAGAGACAGAAATATACACTGGAACTCTACTGGAAATTTTGGACGCCATTCCATTCTAGTAGCCGCTCTGCTGGAAATTGTGGACGCGATTCCATTCCAGGAAACCAATATGATATACACTCTTAAGAAATATGCCAACTCACAAGAATATCATAGCCATCACCGTGTCCAGGTTGGCATGAACGGATTATTTCTTCCTTACGAAAACTGGCCGGCTAAAACACAAATAAATCTTCTGTCACTTCCAACGATGTGGGGTCAGTGACCTCGTCTGACAAGAAGACATGAGGTATGACCTCTCCGTGAGGGGTCAGTGACCTCGTCTGACAGAGACATGAGGCATGACCTCTCTGATGAGAACAAACGAGGACTCCCGTTTCCTAAGTCTTCATTAGTACTCAGGGTTTAATGTTTCCCGCTGAGGAAGCAGTTCCTCACGGCTGTTGACTTCCAGTAGCTGCTGGCTTTCCATGACGATTGGGGTTCTAAGAATGTTTGGCTTTCAGTAGCCGCTGGTTTAACATGTTGAAGCGCTGTTACTCTCGGTTCTTCATGGCGATGGAGGGTTCGAGGTTGCTGGTCTTCGGGTGTGAACTGGGCTGTCCATGGTCTTTGGCTTCGCAAAAGCATTTAGCTTTCCAAAGTTTCAGGCTTTGCGTGGCAAATGATACCGACTGACTGTCGGGTGTGTGCGATTGTTGGCTGATTTGTGCGATTGTTGGCTGGTTTGTGTGGTTGTTGGTATGTGTGCTGGGTGCTCGTTGTGGCCAGACCAGTGGGCATTTCTCAAAATCTTTCATCCGTGGTGTCACACTGTTTTACACAAAAAGTGGGAAGATATCTGTTTTTTTTTTACAGAGTGTACGGATCTGGAAAGACTAAGGGAATTACTTACACATGCACACAAACACAATACCGCCCAATGATAACTCATTTTCCCGTAAATGTAATGAACATTCAAATTCATTCATCCTTAACTTCGTTATAAATGAGGAACTATTCTCATGGAATCCAATCCGAATTATATGAATTTATAGGAATTCTTTCTTCTTCTTTCTTGTTCTTTTCTTATATTTGTGCTCAATGTTTTCCTTGCAGACTCAAAGGCTGCGCTTATAATACCGCAACGTCCAGCCAAGGCTGGCCTATCGTACACCAAGGGCACCACATTACCCAGCCAAGGCTGGCGACATCGTACACCACATACCCAGCCAAGGCTGGCCACATCATACACCAAGAGCGCCACATCACGCAGCCAAGGCTAGCCACATGGTACACCAAGAGCACCACATCACGCAGCCAAGGCTGACCACATCACACAATGAGAGGACAACCACATCGCCCGCCTAGCAGAGGCTGGCCACATTATGCACCTGGAGCCCTCACCTTCTTAACTGTCACTAATTGCAACGACATCAAATTAATTAAGCCATTACTCTAGCCATGTTGTTGCGTTGGTGCAGTGGACGCTGTCTCCTTGTATTGCAACAGTGGGGCACTGTCAGACAGTGAACGTCGCTTCTACGTCGGTTGGCGCTCTCATTAGCAAAATGTCACAGTCACTGGTGCAAAAAATATTACGCACTGGTCCCGTCACACTGGGTATGAATGACAAAGTTGTGAAGCGCTTCGGTTTTTCTTTTTCTTTCTCTCTATTTTTGAACTTTCACAATCCGTTTGTGTGTGTGTGTGTGTGTGTGTGTGTGTGTGTGTGTGTGTGTGTGTGTGTGTGTGTGTGTGTGTGATTACCTATTTCTACTGTACGGGGAAGGGTTCTACTCTCGCTGGGCCCCAACTCAAACTCTCTCCTCACAAGCAACTTTTTAAACTTGTGCATGCTGTTAACATTCATAACCTCATCACTAATTCAATTTCTGTCCTCCAATACCCATATTATAAAAGAACTTCTTTACACCTTTTCTAAAAAGTTCTTGTTTAATTTCATGTTGTTCTCTCTGGTTGTTCTATCTTTTACATCCTTCCAAGAAATGCTCACTGTTTACGTCTACAAACTGGATCAAAAACTGCACAGACTTTGATCAGGTCATACCTTGCTCTTTTCTCTTCCATGGTGGACAAATTCACCCGGCCTCTTTCATATCACTTTAACTCAACCCTCTTAATTCTCGTACCATCTTTGCTGCCTTCCTCTGCACCTTCTCTATGAGTCCTCTGTGCCTATCACAGGATGTGAACAACTTGCTGAAAACCATGTACGTAGATGAAGTTTAGACAACGCTTCAGTGAACGCTTGAAAGCAGTGGAGGAAACATATGTGCTAATATGTAGTTGACGGTCTCTCTTTATTTTCTACAACGAAGGCAATATGGTAGAACGATGAGAGAGAGAGAGAGAGAGAGAGAGAGAGAGAGAGAGAGAGAGAGAGAGAGAGAGAGAGAGAGAGAGAGAGAGAGTACCTATCTAATGTCTATAAACGTAACACAAAAGACACTCGGACAGAATAATAACCAACATGAAAGAGTAAATTACGTAGATTTGCACAAAGAGATCAAAAGACTTACACGTCGAAGTATAAAGGTCAGTATGAAGCATGAGAGTAGCAAAAGACACCCTAAAGAGCTCCTATATAGTGATGTTAGAAGCAAGAGCCATTACTCAGTAAACCGGACTAGTCATTACGGAAAATGGTGACTCAAGACAAAGATATGCCACGGCAAAGGCTATAAATAATTTTTTTACACCTGTATTTACGGTCAAAGACACAACTAATGACCCGAATCCCATTCTACAGCGAAGACATAAAAATTTTTCAACAACATACTGATATAAAAGTGAATGAAATCTTACCAGCAATAAATGGAATGAAAGTCAATAAAACAACATAAAGTTTTGTCAGCGAGCAATGAAAGAAGCGAAAAATGAGATGGTTAAGCGCCTGACTTCTCTCTTCAATAATGCACTTGCTACAGGGGAAGTTCCAGATGATCGGAAGTTTGCGATCGTAAATAATCCCCATTTAAAGAAAAATGTATTCAGTTCCTGTCCATGAATCAATGCACAGTCACCTACAGCTCAATGTTTGTAAGTAGGTAATCTCATGGAAACCAGCATTCGAGAGAGAAAAACCGGTAAATCGCTTATTTTTCTTACGTTCTTGGCAACAGGAAGTCCACATCAAGGCCAGGCCTTAGCTGAAATATAAAGGGTAAATGAGCGGGAAAATGATGAGACAAGACAAAATATTTACGAATTCTGGAGGATCAGTACTTCGTAAAACGATTCTCAGTGCGGTTTTCGAAGCTATTGTCCACGCCTGACAAGGCTGCTTGATCGCTTTTAATGACATAATCAACACGTACGGTGAAAGTAAAGCATCTTATAACTTTTCTTTCGATTAAAGTTCTTCATTAAAGCTATGAGGCAAAAGTTATCGTATCGTATCGATGGAGATGTACTTAAGTGGTTAGGAAATTGGTTGGCTGGTGGTAGACAAATAGAAGAATAGTAGAATGGTTGGTGTGCCACACAGCTCAGTCTTGAGATCCGCTCTCCTCATGTATGCTTTTGAAAGATCAAAATTTACAGTCGAAATTTTGATCAAGTTGGGACATAAATGTACAACAAAAAAGAATCAAAGTCTGCGGCGTCAAACTGACACACACACACACACACACACACACACAAACCGATGGACCGAACACAATTGTGGTAAAGAAAATCTAATACCGATATTATGAAAATATCGGTAGCAAAAGCGAGAATATGAGCAACAGTGGGAGTTCTGTTGAACTATAGACGATGAAGGAGGAAAAATCTTGGATGTACCAATCTTTGGTGACCTAAAGGAAGTAAGCAGTTCATAGAAGTAATAAAAAGGACGTAATCTCTGGTGACCTAAAGGAAGCATGCAATTCATAGAAGCAATAAAAAGAACGAATTGAATTCTTGGAGTCACTGGTAAGGCTTTAGAATTCGAGTCTAGGAAATTTATCCTCAATCTCTACAATCTACTGGTGAATCCTCTCCTTCAATATCGTGTTCAGTTTGGTTGCAGAATGGAGAGGGTACAGAGTGGAGATATTATGATAATTCCGGAGACAAATCCTATGAGAGCCGATTAAACATTCTTTATTCAGCTTTGAAAAGTGAAGTCTTTCATACTCTCGATCTAACAAGATACTTGATAGTTAACTTTGTCTGATTCTACTCGTAGTGCAATGAATACATGCGAGCAGGTAAACGTTTTACTTCGAATGAGGTTAGGTAGTTTCTCTTTGAATCACCTGCATGTCGCTCTGCTCTTACCACACTCATCTAACAGCCTCGCAATATTTTTTTTTCCACTGTCACATACAGTTTAGAAGGGCACATTGGTCCACTGCTGTCAGAACTCCTTTCACTTTACAG
This sequence comes from Panulirus ornatus, assembly GCF_036320965.1. Lineage (NCBI taxonomy): Eukaryota > Metazoa > Arthropoda > Malacostraca > Decapoda > Palinuridae > Panulirus > Panulirus ornatus. Next base: position 17,114,805 of record NC_092232.1, read on the forward strand.
CTTTACTTTACTGTCCTTCGAAGGTGGGAATTTTGCCATGATACGATGTCGACTTCTAAGTCCTTTTCACGCACAGATTCCTGCAGTATATTTCTTGCTGAATAACAGCAGTAACAAAGTCTTTGTTCACTGTGCCTCATCCTCATTACTTTGCATTCATTCGTGATGGATTATATTAATCATATAACAAGACAACTTTGCAATTTGTATATTACCCTTATAAGCTGATACTGTCCTCCTCGCTTTTATATATCCATTATAATAACCTTGGCATCATCCACAAACATCTATATGTTGTACACTCACACGGTCTATCCTCAGAAAGAGATGGTCCATATTTTCCCAAATTCATTCAGAAAACCAATGCCTCTCTCTGTGACAGTAAACACTGTTCCGCTAAAATCAACTTCTTTATAAAAAAAAAAAAAGTGAACATGGAATGTTAATCAAACATGCATTTACAAAGCAAATCTTAATTACTTGTTCTGATAGTTTTTCCAATGAAGGATCGTTCTTGTTAACTATAACGACCCATTCGGACATAAATTACCATGTTCATATTCTGGGTAAAGGTGTCTGCCTTGTTATCCCAACAGAGCCAGAATCTGACGTGATTGCGATATAACCGTACCTGCGCCTTTACTAACATAGCTTTCACTTCCCATGACTTCACAGTGAATCAACACAGGGGGAACGAAGAAGCATCCACCTCATACGTCTGACGCTTCGTACGTCAAGGAAGACCGCGATCCTGGGCACTGGAAGCACATTAATACGTTGTACTTCGTCATTGCAGTCTAGCACATCAAGGTCATGGGTTTGAAGACCTCAATCCTTCATGTCCAACGGCTCTTTGGATCTCCATTCACGGACAATTTCTCAGATGATCAACATCACAAAGGTTGTTAGTGTTCTTGCTGCGAGTGACCGATACGGCCTCAGAAAGGAATGTTCTTGGGGCACATCAGGAGTAGCGAGGAGGAGTCCGCTACCTTCCTCGATGACTTTGAGTCAGGCGGTGAAAACTGGCGTTGATTTAGGACAGGAGGATAAAAATCCTGAAATCCCTTTTTTTTTTCTTGGCTGGATTAGTCTGCAACGGTTGAAGGGGACCGAGGCGATGTGTGTAGCAAGGTTGTATCTGAGTAGGGTTCGTTCTGAATGAATTTTTGACGAGAGAACTGCTCAAGACAACAGTCGTCCATTACTCTACAGTGGTCCACTTTGAGAAAGCTATACTGGGTGCATGATGTGGTAGTCATTGAAATTTTCGCTTAGATTCTTCCTGCTTACATAGACAAAAGCCAACACGTACTACATCTTATCTTCCATAGCCTAGAGTTTACACACACACACACACACACACACACACATATATATATATATATATATATATATATATATATATATATATATATATATATATATAATATATATATATATATATAATCTTTAGCGTCTGTCTTTACTGCTCTATGCAGTCATGCAGTCATGGTTCAAGCATACCCCTGCTCTAATAAGGATTCCACCAACGCAGTCACCGAGATGTCACTCCCATCGCTTTTTAGAACGAGACCCAACCACTCTGATGCTGCCGCCTGTCAGCACGACCCTCCAGACGAGAGGAAAATGTGGTCGTCTATCCTCAAAAAAAATTAAAAAGGGGGTCTCTTATCGTGATGGAAAGTCTGTCTGCGTCGTCGGAAACATTCCATGACACCGTGTGGGCTGAACGACCACCAACATCTGACTCCTGCTCACTTACACTCACCCTTCAACGACAGCATCGGCCTTGCATCGTCCGTGTTGATAAATCATTGACGTCGGTATATCAACGATGTTATGACTGAACACACGCACGTCCTCCTGCCTCCGCAGGAGAATTCGTCACGGCTCAGAGGTGCTGGCTGGTTGTGTGACGTCCCGAAAGCTCAACTCGCTTCACTCACACAGGCCGAGACTTGCGGAATCCCAGGCACGCGTCCGGTGTGAGTGATCTCACTCACGTGATGTCTACCGCTTAAGATTCACGTAGGTGCCGCAGACAGACACACACACACACGAACAAAAACAACAAGCGGAAAGAGAGAGAGAGAGAGAGAGAGAGAGAGAGAGAGAGAGAGAGAGAGAGAGAGAGAGAGAGAGAGAGAGAGAGAGAGAGAGAGAGAGCAATCGCTATCAATTTATCTATCTACACACATTTCATATATATATATATATATATATATATATATATATATATATATATATATATATATATATATATATATAACAATATAATATGATATATGATAATATAATACTGCATGCTCAATAGAGCAATAGCACTTCAGAGCGACATACAGCTTTACATTTGATACCCCACCAAAAAAAAAGCAATCCGAAGCCGTTGAGGGAGTAGCTGTAGCTCAATGAGAAGTGCCTCATTCACCATGACACACTTCCCCCGGTGACAAGTGTTGAATGTCAGCAAGTGTTAGTTATGCTGACGAAAGGTCGGCGCGACCCAGGTGCGCGCACCAACCAAGTGCTGTGGAACACCAAAGCTTCCAGTGCCGTCCACCCGTGGTGTCTTAGCGACCTCCCCCGCCTCACACACACACACACACAAGCGCTACGATGGTTGAGTGATGACATCCCTCTAGCGGCCAGTGACACCATGTTACCCACACTGGAAGCCCACAAAGAGCTTTTATCGTGCCTTGTACCTCACTTGGTAGAGCGCCAGTTGGACTGGATGAAAGACCTTTTAAATTTCTTTCAGAGTTCTCTGGCTTCTTTTTTCATTCTCCTTCTTCTTATGGGTTCTTGTGTTATCTCTAAAGGTTTCTAGTGTCTGAGGAGGTTTTCTCCTCCTTAGGTGTGAAATGGATCCGTTCGAGTTTATTAAACTCAGGTGTGTAAACATTATATATAAACTCACATAAATATAGAAGAACACACACACACACACACACACACTGAGTTTGGTAAAGTGTGTGGAAGAAGAAAGTTAAGAGTAAATGTGAATAAGAGCAAGGTTATTAGGTACAGTAGGGTTGAGGGTCAAGTCAATTGGGAGGTGAGTTTGAATGGAGAAAAACTGGAGGAAGTGAAGTGTTTTAGATATCTGGGAGTGGATCTGTCAGCGGATGGAACCATGGAAGCGGAAGTGGATCATAGGGTGGGGGAGGGGGCGAAAATTTTGGGAGCCTTGAAAAATGTGTGGAAGTCGAGAACATTATCTCGGAAAGCAAAAATGGGTATGTTTGAAGGAATAGTGGTTCCAACAATGTTGTATGGTTGCGAGGCGTGGGCTATGGATAGAGTTGTGCGCAGGAGGATGGATGTGCTGGAAATGAGATGTTTGAGGACAATGTGTGGTGTGAGGTGGTTTGATCGAGTAAGTAACGTAAGGGTAAGAGAGATGTGTGGAAATAAAAAGAGCGTGGTTGAGAGAGCAGAAGAGGGTGTTTTGAAATGGTTTGGGCACATGGAGAGAATGAGTGAGGAAAGATTGACCAAGAGGTTATATGTGTCGGAGGTGGAGGGAACGAGGAGAAGAGGGAGACCAAATTGGAGGTGGAAAGATGGAGTGAAAAAGATTTTGTGTGATCGGGGCCTGAACATGCAGGAGGGTGAAAGGAGGGCAAGGAATAGAGTGAATTGGAGCGATGTGGTATACAGGGGTTGACGTGCTGTCAGTGGATTGAATCAAGGCATGTGAAGCGTCTGGGGTAAACCATGGAAAGCTGTGTAGGTATGTATATTTGCGTGTGTGGACGTGTGTATGTACGTGTGTATGGGGGTTGGGCCATTTCTTTCGTCTGTTTCCTCGCGCTACCTCGCAAACGCGGGAGACAGCGACAAAGTATAAAAAAAAAAAAAAAAAAAAAAAAAAAAAAAAATATATATATATATATATATATATATATATATATATATATATATATATATATATATATATATATATATATTGGAAAGGATCACAATTTTGCGCGTGATCAAGATATTTCTATGAGTCCACGGGGAAAATTAAACACGATAAGTTCCCAAGTGCACTTTCGTGTAATAATCACATCATCAAGGGAGACAAAAGAGAGAAATATAACAGTCAGTTGATACACATCAAAGAGACGAAGCTAGGACGCCATTTGGTAAACAAGTGACTGTCCAAATGGCGTCCTTGCTACATCCTGCCAAGGGACAATGGTTGCTCCCGACCACTTTGTGTAGACAAATATCATCATTTTCTCAGCATAAGCTCACTGAGGTCGATGCTATAGAACTAGTAACTGAGGCACAATTAACCTTAGTGGTAGTAAGCAATCACAGATGTAGGCAGAATGGTTGGCTTGTCAGGTAGGATGGTCAGGAGGACTGTGAGTGGTGGTAACTGATGGGGCAGGCTGTGACACGTGCTCGAGACGACCCGAGGCGGTGGCACGTGCTCGAGACACGACCTGAGGCGGTGGCACTTGCTGGAGACGACCCGAGGCGGTGGCACGTGCTCGAGACACGACCTGAGGCGTGGCAAGTGCTCGAGACACGACCCGAGGCGGCGGCACGTGCTCGAGACACGACCTGAAGCGGTGGCACGTGCTCGAGACACGACCTGAGGCGGTGGCACGTGTTAGGGACACGACCTGAGGCGGTGGCACGTGCTGGAGACGACCCAAACACCACCACCACCACGCCTCTCCCATCCGCCGATGATCTCACCTTAGCGGAGGCGCAGCCTCGCGTCACGTCCACACATTTCTACCGTCTACAGTACCCTAATCTAATCCTCGTTTCCCTCGGTGCACGTTCTCGCAAAACCTCATTCAGCTTCTCACATCCTTCCTCTGCATAGCTGTACGGTATACTTTCAGGCCTCGGAAGATAATAAGGATGATGTGCCCAGGTTGCTGAATGGTATTTACATTGGCGGACACGTGGAAGGCTGTCATAAGGGTGTGGCAGGAGGAAGATGATGATGTTCGGGGACCCGACAGATGTCCAGACGATGGATGATGGCGAGGAACATACATAACGTGTAGTAGAGATAGACAATTCTTCCAACTCTGGATTTCAGACGAATCAGTTCAAAAGGGTCAACTTACAGTGATGGGACCTGGGTCATTCTTTTTTACAGCAAACAAAATCCCAGAGGCGAGAACTTCGTCAAAATGTCCCCTTTCTTTTCGGTCCTGAGGAGGTCAAAGGTCAGATGTAATCAAAAGGTTTAATCACGGACAGGACAACAGAGATACGTGTCTCGTGTACGTCTGGTCGAGGCGTATTCCCAGCTGCGTCCCAGGCGACAGTTTCGAATCGATGGGGTAGGTCTGGTGGAGTGGGAAGTCATTCATCACCATAGTCTTCACCTTACTCGTTCAGGGTCGATGCGGTTCCGAGGAAAGAGGAGTAAAACGCAGCAACCAATACTAACGTCTGTCTCTTGTCTAGAACTGTTGTCGTCCTTGACTCTTAAGATAAAGCTCCGAACGGAAGCATGCCATGGGGTCGGGATCGCCCCTGACGATCCTTCAAAGGTAGGGGTTTCTAGGCAAAGACTAACCTCCTGAGGAGGATGTCCTCAGGTGTGTGCGCCGCGCCCGGAGCTTTATACACAAAAGGGGTCATCACCTCTAACCTTAACGCGGGCTTAGGGGGTAAATTTCCCTGACATACCATGATGACGTAGCTCTTAAAGGCCTGGAGTCGAGATCAACACCATCGAGACGCTGGAGGAGGCACGTACGACACTTCATGATTCTGGGTTAAAACTTTCCTTGTCCAAATTCCAGTTGGCTCGCCACCCGGCTAAACAAAACAGCTCGGGTTTGCAGGAGGTGGAGAGGGAATGAACCAACATCCCTGATGAGATTACATACACTAAAGCCATGAAAGACTCCACCAACATCAAGGTCGGGTTGGTTTCTTCAAAAACATATCCCCATGTCTCCTGCGGGTGATTCCTACGTAAGCTTGAGGGAAGGGTTTAAAGATGTCAGAAGACAGTTTCTTATGGCATCTGTCTTCGCTCTTTCTCATGTTTTGGGCGTGCAATTTCAATCAAAGTGCAAAATCACCCGATGTATAATCGGTCGTCTCTAGGATGCAAAACGGGAAGGAAGAGATGAGCTTGCAGCATCGGGAGCAGCAAGACCAGCTCCGCTTTGACGGTGGCACTGCTTCGTTTGGACGTGCGTTCATTCGTTGAGAATTGCCACTCTTCCACTGCTACACTCCATCACTCGAAGCGAAATAGGCGAGCAGCAGAGTGGGTCGCGGCCCCGAATATTTTACCGATGAGACTTTCCTGACCACTCTGGCGAGGTCCGTCATCCCCCAGGTGCCCTGAGCAGCAGCAGCCAATAAACTACATCCTGCACCGGAGATGAACCCTTCAAACAACAATCTGCGCAAACAAGGTCGTTTATACCATCAAATGAACCATTGCGAATCAATCAGAGAAATGATCCTATACGAACGGAGATAATGAGCTACCTAGAGAGAGAGAGAGAGGGAGAGAGAGAGAGAGAGAGAGAGAGAGAGAGAGAGAGAGAGAGAGAGAGAGAGAGAGAGAGAGAGATGTTCCCCCCCAGGTACACCTAGGACCATGCCAGACGAGTTCCCTCTGGGGAATGAGGTCTAGTGTCACCTGGCTATCACCAGAGATGGCTGCGGAGATTATCAGTTTAGCCTCTCTCTCTCTCTCTCTCTCTCTCTCTCTCTCTCTCTCTCTCTCTCTCTCTCTCCCCCAGTTTCCCATGTGGGGAGCAGTCAGACACGACCCAGTCACAGCCTGACCTTGACCACACATCTGTGAGGAGTTTAAGAGCGGCTGTCGCCACGCTTAACACTCGTTCTTTATTCGTCTCTTGTCAGTCTCGACCGGGAGCAGTCAAATGCCTGTCCTGTACGTAACGACGTCCACCCACATCCAACATTCAGAACAGTTACGTCATGTTAAGACGGATCTACTACGTTCTGCACGAGGAAGCGGCTGTGTGTTTACCCTAGGTGATCACTGCAACGAGTCCTGTCGTCTGGAGACAGAAGACACCATCACCAACGTGGAGTTCGACATATCATAAGGAACCACTAAACGTTCTACTGTGTCTGATCAGGCGCTTCTGGCAGAAACGTTTTTCCGGTCAATCTATTGGCGTTTTAAAAGCTCACGCTTCCCTCACGACAACTTTTCACACTCCGAGGTGAACGTAATCCTTACTGACATCATGGGCCGGATTATATATATATATATATATATATATATATATATATATATATATATATATATATATATGCTGCCCGCGGGCCACCTTCTTCCCCCGCCTCAACCCGTGCACTGCGAACACATGTTGAAATATCGAAAGAAAGTCTGTTATCCTCTAGATGGTTCACTTTCGGATCCCTGAGGGTCATTCAGGGGAAGCAGCAGTCAGTTGCCAGACCTCACTCACTGGACAGCGGAAAACGTGTGGATCTAACCTCAACCCGGACAAACCAGCCTAACATACATTGGCTCCATTCCAGTGCTTAAGACTGGGCGGGACTGGTTTTCTTCTGTTACTAAAACGAGCGAAGACCATACCACTATATATTCATTACCAGGCAACTCACTCCCTCCCTTTCTGCTGGCTGGACAACGTCGTAACCCAACCTCAGCCCAAGGCAAAGACTAACCTAACACAGATCTGTCCATCACAGTATGCAGGGCTGGACGAAGGGGTCTGGTTTCCTTCTCTTCCCGAAACAGGAGAAGCCATGAACACTGCGCCCTCAGTACTGCGCCAGGCTGACGACCCTCCCCCACCACCGTAGCTCTCCTGCCTTCACCGACAGACACGTCACGCTCTGTTTACAAACCATCCCCAGCGAACGAGAGCAGCAGCGAGGCGTGCACCAGTCACACCGCATCATCCAATTAGCGAGGCACTCACGCTCTTAACTCTCTCCCAAGGATAAGCTGTCTGGGTTATGAGAGAGGGAGGAAAGAAAATATAAAATCTATGTCAAGAGTAGCAATGGGGGTAACAGACGGAGACCTGGATGGACTATGTAATATAACTATATTCCAAACCATTTCTTTTTTATAGAACGTAATGAAATTCAGCACGTGAAGTAAATAATGTATCAGCTCATTAAGCCACGCCTTTTAAACTCGACTGAAAATCCGTTATTCAGAACTGATTATAAACTTCGCTGATAAAACTCATTAAGTCAATTACCATCACGTAATCTCCACTGATTAAACTCCGCTATCTAAACTACACCAATGTTCCTTATGAACCCCTCTCATTCAAACCCAGACGATGTAGAATCCAACACAATTCAAACTACGCCATTTAGTCTACAATATTAAAGGCCCGTCAGTCTACCTTCATCATTTAGTCTACCAATCTAATGTTGAAGAGTCAAACCAAATGTATGCTCACAGAGAACAGTGTAGTCCCATATTATTCTGCATATCCTTTCATTGGAAGTAGGTAAGGTACATCATTACAAAGTACGGTATAAGCTTACAAGGATCAGTGTATCTCTACAGTAAGGTGTATTTCCTTGAGACATTGAATCACTGTAAGCACATAATTTAAAGTGAAATCTTATACAGCAGTATAACATGTGACCTCACATTGTGGGAAGTAGCCCTTCAGTGCAGTCTTACAATATACAGTGTATCCTTTCAGGATACAATTCAACGCTAATAAATTTCCATACAACAGATAACCACAATATACAGTGTAACCTTAGAGAGAGAGAGAGAGAGAGAGAGAGAGAGAGAGAGAGAGAGAGAGAGAGAGAGAGAGAGAGAGAGAGAGAGATACACTTAGTGTGAAGTACAACATTACAATGTACAATGTAACCTCACAGTATGAAGTAAACGCCTTATAGTGTACAGCTAAGTCATATCATACATCAAGCAGTCTTACAGTAAACAATGTAATCAGACTGCATACAATATAACCTGATAGCATACGGTGTAGTTCGACTGTCAATGAAGCATCGCCGTGAGCATTGCTACGTCCCACAATACAGGACACTGCAAAGACTCACAAGATATACTGTAACCCTTAAATAATGTAGTGTCATAGCGTACTCAGCATACATACACTGTACAGTTCAATCTTGCTGTAAACTACAAATAAAACCATAAACAACGTAGTTTCATATTGTGCATTGCACTCTCAAAATCTTCAGCGTTGTCCACAGCATATGATGTAGTCACAATATATGAAGCATTCTATAAGATACCGTATCATCCCAAACTGTATAGTGTCACCTTATGAAGCCCACAGTAGAGCAGCCACAGAGCATCACAATGGAGTCCCACAATGTAACTGAGTCATTCATACTCAAAAGTGTGATGTGACGAGTGGCGCGAGGAGAACTGCAAGAACACCCTACTCACAATGTAAGGTCAACTGCCAGCCCTCCTGAGCGAATCACAAGTAATATCTTATTCTCTCGACGCTGGCAACAGCTCTCTGACTACGATGTTTAAAGAGAAAGTAATGGATAATTCCCGTCACAGTAGGGAGAGAGGAGACATAGCAAACACCGATGACATATGTGAAAGGATCTAGCACTCGATAATTTCCAGAAACCTTGAGAGGGGATCCCTGAAGAGTTGAATCCAATTTCTCGAAGTCATTCTTTTAAAGAAAGACATCCACGACGCACTTATATTAGTCTGAGAGACACGAGATTATCACCACCCTAGACTGTTCATACCCCGTACGTGCCTATTCTAATAGACTTTAGCAAGGTTGACGTTACTCTACGTGTTTTAAGTAGAATTTTGATCAGGGAATATTTTTTTCTTTGGTCGCCATGTTGCATGTACGTGGCCTATTCTCTCTTGGCTTATGCCAGTCACTCCACAGATGGACAGGCAAATGATACGCTGGCGGTATGACACCGAGTCACGTGAACGAACGAACTAAAGGCCCTCAGAGTAGCAGGACACAGATATAGTGAAAGCCCTCGTGTCCAGATGATGATGGAGATCTGCCTTCCATCTGTTGCTGGTACAGAGAAGAGCGACTGTTTGCTGGTGGGTGACGATGACGTGTGCTGCTGAGTGGGTCTTGAGATGCTCTGAATACGAGGGACTGGTGAGGAATGCTTAGAGCTGTGTATGGAGAGGAAAAAAAACAACAACAACAAGTGGCTCTTGAAAGACTGTGAATAACAGAGGTGTGAGGAATGCTTGTCAATGTATATCAAAGTATACTGAAGACAAAAGACGTTAGCATTTTACTAACATTATCTGCTTGAATGAACTTCACAAGGAGTAAAAGACTATTCTACCTCACACACTTTGATTGGTGTCACTCATATCATAGACATTCATATGAAAGATATGGGTTACATAAAGGGAGGTTTTCATGGAAACAAGATTTCTAATACTCCAAATAAGACCTCTTTGCATTTACAGAGAATCCCAGCTCTCAACGCACTCTGACTGATTGGTGAGGATCAAGCATCAGGTGGATGGGGAAACGCCAGCTTCAGTGATTAAAAACATCTCGAGGACGAGAATCATTTCCACTCAACAACTGCCAGCAACTTGTATCAGGTCTGAAGCAGTTGTGCATAAATGGTCTGTTACGTTGATTCCCAGCCACGCACAGATTATCGCAAGCAACACACTTGTCTGCTGAGGTCACACATTATCAACAAACAAAGAGGAATTTTTCAAGAGTTCTCCGAGATCGTAGGATCAAGTAGAGCACTCTAAGCTTGGATCACATTTGAACACCATAAAAGCAAGTTCAAAGCCGTTCTAAAGTTAACTCAACAATGTACACAATATCTACCCCCAAGGTATCTCTGTACAACATCGAACGCGGGAAAAAGTTGATAAGAGTTCCTTAGAACGAGCGACGAACTCCGGCGCAAGTTTTAAAACACATATAACGACACCATAAACAATGTTACAACGTACGGCAGACCGTGTGTGTGTGTGTGTGTGTGTGTGTGTGTGTGTGTGTGTGGGTGTGTGTGTGTGTACTCCCTGCCATACAATTTAGCTGGCACTGTTGCCGTCCTGAATGATGAGGACAGGTCGAGAGGCCGAGGATTCATTTAGGCCAGTATAGTGAGAGTGAAAGTGAGCTACGTCTATTGTATAGCAAAGAAGTGGAGTTAATTGATGGCCGCAACATAGCACACACACACACACACACACACACACACACACACACACACACACACAGGGAGGGAGGCCACAAAACAGCACAAACACGGACAATGGTGTCCACAACATTGAATACACAGAGACAGAATATGTGGAAATGATCGATAGTCAGTCCATAATGCACGTGGAGGTAAGCGACTCCCGCGCATCGCAACAATCCTACCAGATGCAAAGGCAGGCGAAGATAAACACTTGCCCTCAGCACCTTTTACGGAGGAGTCCTTGAGCTTGATTCTCCGGGGAGTATGATTGAAGCGGGCAGCGAACCTGCGCGAGGCCCCGGTTGGGGTGGAGAGGGTCGATGTTAATGTAGGGGCGAGGAGGAGAGGAGGGGAGTAGGCAGGTTGTGCAGGTCTGGACACTGGGGGTAGAGCGCGGCGGGCTGAGCGCTCAGTGCAAGGTAGGGAAGGTTTGCTGTGGAATGTAACGAATCTTCAGTGCCAGGTCTCCACATTACAGGCTCCTCATTCTCCAGGTTCTCTACCTAATCCATCTCCCAATCCTGTAAATCTCTCACCCAACGTCACAACCCCATCGATTATCAAGGTCACGAGCCACCAAATCATTTAACTAGCAGGTCACGTATCAGCAGGATGCCATCTAGCAATTTATCACCTATGATCAGGAAACCTACCAAGAAAGTCCTTCATCCACCGAGTCGCCACCACCGGCCAGCAGGTCATCCATCCAACAGGTGACTCTCTTCAGCAGTAACAGGTCACCAACCAACGAGTCAACACCCTGCAGCAGTTTTCCCCCAGCCCAAGAGATTCAACATCCACTTGGTCACCCACCAAGCAGGTCCCTCAGTCAGATGATCATCCAACAAGAGTCCCCCATCCTCCTAACAACCTACTGCCCTGCAAGTCATCCAAGAATCAGGTCACTCAACTCCAATGTCACCATGAAGTACGTCGTCTACTAAGCAGGTACCTGAAGTAGTAGGAGGCCACTGCTCTAACAGGTCCCTGACCAGCAGTGTCCCCACCCAGCAGGACCCATCAATTCGTCTCTCAGCATTTCTCTAACCTCTCGCTGGACCCAGCGGTTTCCTCAATCCAGATTGTCCATCACTTAGCAGTGTTTCCACTTGGAAGGTCCATCACGTAACAATGTCCCAACACTGCCGTGTCCCCAGCCAACAGTGTCCCCCAACCAACAGGTCCTACAGGAAGATCCATAGCTCTTCCTCCCTCCTCCTCCTCCTCCGTGGCATGAACCGGTCCTGGGACAGAGTGACTCACTGGCCCTACCGTCTATGGTCCGGCGGCGGGCTGGTAGGTGCAGTAGTTCACAGGAGGAGATAAGAGGCGGTGGTGGTGACGGTGATGGTGGGAGAGGCTGGTGGTAATGATGGTAGTGGTGGTTCAGGCCGTGGTGGTAGAAATGGTGATGGGTACTGACAGCACTTAATGGGTGATGGGTGATAGTAGTAAGGTGAGGGGTAGTGATAGCACTTAAGGGGTGATGGGTGGTGGTGGTGGTGACAGTAGGCGTTACAGGAGTGTGTGAATGGTGATTGGGATGGTACATGGTGCCACTGGCAGCCAAGGTAGGGAAGGTCGAACAACGTTCCAATGACCAATGAGTCGCATTACCTGCTAATGACTCACTCGAATGAAATGCTAATGGCTTATGCATCGAATAACCTGCCAATGTCACGCGTGTCGCATAACCTGCCGATAACAGACGAGTCAAAAAACTAACACAAAGACTCGTATGCACAGCCACTGTGACTCTGGTTCTCAAGAGTTTACAACAAGAAGGAACAATCCACCATCCATTTTTATTACTCCGACACATGACTCATCACCTCATACAACGGAACACAAGAGAATCGTTCGGTATACACCGTCCGTAGTATTGCCGGGAACCACACGTACATCTCAAAACAATTATGCTGCTTGAACCATACATGTGTGGTGTAACTGAAGCAGTACACTTCAGACACTTCCAGGTCTTCAGGCGGTAATGATTAAGTCTGTGGGTTTATGAATCCGTCAGTCAGTGAGCCAATCAGATAGTTTGCTTAGCGAGTCATTTACTGCACAAAAGTGTGTAAGACAACTTTACTACAAGGTTTAATGTTAGTCAGCGCTGGAGCTGGAAGATGTCTGCAGACTGTGTTCTGGCTGAGCATTATTTAAGAAGCTGCTCATATAGTTACTCATGATGTTAGTTTTCTCGTGTAGATAATTATACTTTTAAAGAAATATATCTGGTAAGGCATCTGATAAATGAACGAGGTTATCAATTGACACAACGCTCATGTATTCATAAATCAATTAATGCCTTTCAAGTCGGCAGACCTCACCTTTCTTCTCGTCTCGATTATTCTCAGACGAATCGACAGGGATGAGAGATGCATAACTCAGTCAATTAGTCAGTCAGTCAGTCTCAGTGAAAATAAAGAATTGTATTTTGGGATTTTCATGTCACACAGCTACAGGGAGGGGCCTTGCCATCGAGGTCTGCTACAAAGAGACAGCTGGATGTGCTTCTCCAGCTGAAGCCATCACCGAGGGAAGACAAAGACAGTCATTGTATATATATAGTAGAAGTGTAGAAGTGTTCTAAGAGGAAGGCAACCTACGTTAGTGAAGTAGCTGAAAAGTAAGTAGAGTTCTTAAAGTTGGGAAACTACCACAGCAACACCTCCCACCAACCACAGAATCACCTCCCCACAGCCACAGTAACACCATCCACCCGCCACAGTAACAACACCCACCCGCCACAGCAAAACCCATCCGCCACAGCAACACCATCCCTCCGCCACAGCAACACCACCCACCTGCCACAGTAACACCATCCACCCGCCACAGCAACACCATCCACCCGCCAGCTACAGCAATACACCCCATCAGCCACAGCAACACCTCCTACCAGCCAGAGCAGCACCACCTCCCAGAGCCACAGCAACACCACCGCATCTCACAGCCACAGCAAGAGACGAACAACACAAGGCGATAATAGCGACACTGATCCCAGCGATAACCATATTTATAATAGTGTTATCTGAGTGGCCGGGTGGCTGGCTGCTGCTGTCCCCAATGTTCACTGGTCGGGAACCAGCCTGACACGGGGAGTCCACATCTTCCCCCCACTCACTACCCCTCTTTCTCTCTCTCTCTCTCATTCACTCACTCACTTACACCACTCTCTCTCTCTCTCTCTCTCTCTCTCTCTCTCTCTCTCTCTCTCTCTCTCTCTCTCAATTCATTCACTCAATGTCATTACTTTTAATCCCCAACTGCCTTTCTTCTATCTTTTTTTTTTCTTATTTCTGTTATCTCTTATCTTACGTTCGTTTTACGCCACCATCCCGCTCGGGGTGTCCCCGCCGCTCCTTTACTATCTTCGTTCGTGGTGTTTTTTCTTTTCCAACATCGTCCTCGTCGTCATCGTCCCCCATCGTCGTTGTAGTCGTCGTTAACATCGTCAGTGCTGCTACTGTCGTCGCCTTCGTAGTTGAAACTCCCGTCGATGTCGAGGCTCTGGCTTGCGGGTCTTAGCCCAAGGTAACACACTTCAGAAATCACTCGCTGGTACTCGACACAGTGACCCCCAAGAGCCTCGGGTCACTCCCTCTACGGCTGACGTGATTACCAAGGCCAAAAGAGGTTATTATATACAGTGCAGCGCAGAACCCCTTCCCTCCCCCATATATATATATATATATATATATATATATATATATATATATATATATATATATATATATATATATATATATATATATATATATATATATATATTTTCTTTTCTTTCATACTATTCGCCATTTCCCGCATTAGCGAGGTAGCATTGAGAACAGAGGACTGGGCCTTAGAGGGAATACCCTCACCTGGCCCAATTCTCTGTTCCTTCTTTTGGAAAATTGAAAAAAAACCGAGAGGGGAGGATTTCCAGCCCCCCACTCCCTCCCCTTTTAGACGCCTTCTACGACACGCAGGGAATACGTGGGAAGTATTCTTAATCCCCTATCCCTAGGGATATATATATATATATACATATATATATATATATATATATATATATATATATATATATATATATATTTTCTTTCAAACTATTCGCCATTTCCCGCGTTAGCGAGGTAGCGTTAAGAACAGAGAACTGGGCCTTTGAGGGAATATCCTCACCTGGCCCCCTTCTCTGTTCCTTCTTTTGGAAAAATTAAAAAAAAAATAATGAGAGGGGAGGATTTCCAGCCCCCCGCTCCCTCCCCTTTTAGTCGCCTTCTACGAGTCCACGGGGAAAATGAAACACGATAAGTTCCCAAGTGCACTTTCGTGTAATAATCACATCACCAGGGGAGATACAAGAAAGAAATACAAGTCAGTTGATTACAACGAAGAGACGTAGCTAGGACGCCATTTGGTAAACAAATGATTGTCCAAGACAGACAACGGTCGTATCATAAACTTATTATGTGGACATGGGGAATTGTTTACAAAATTTATCAGTAATTCTTTGTGTATCTAACAATAGAAGATTCAATATTTCTCGTGTTACTGGAGTTAGAGTTAATAACAGAGATGGCATTACTCCAGTCAATACAATGATCATAGTTTTTAACGTGATTAAACAAGTTATTTGATTCTTCCGCCTGTTCTTATACTATATTTATGTTGCTTAAGTCTAACAGAAAGATCCTTACCAGTCTGCCCAATATATATAATATATATATATATATATATATATATATATATATATATATATATATATATATATATATATATATTCGAAAGGATCGCAATTTTGCGCGTGATCAAGATATTCCTATGAGTCCACGGGGAAAATTTTCATTTTCCCCGTGGACTCACAGGAATATATATATATATATATATATATATATATATATATATATATATATATATATATATATATACTTTCTTCCCTCCTTAGTCCTCTGAATCTCATTTTCTGTATCTTTATGACCACAGAACACATAATTCTATTTACTGAAAAGAATTTCTCTTGCCTTTGTTGACGAAATTCTCATTCTGCCTCTATCTCCTTCGTTCTACTGTCTCCTATGTCGTTACAGACCACAGGTTATGGACAATAAACTACGCTGCATTGGTTACAGGATACAGGTACAGTCCCAGGTTACAGGTCACTGTTTATCAGCCGTAGGTCAAAGGTCATTCGTGTCTGGTATTGGTTTGAGCTTACAAATCGTGGGCTATGATCCATTATCTACAATCATCTTCCGTTATGGCTTCTCTGTTCTACGTATTTCAGCTATTCATGATGAATCTATCATCTGCTGCTGTATACAGAATCAACTGTATAGCTAAGTGAATGCTGGCAATACAGTGGCTAGTGCAGGAACGCCGAGTGCAAAACTAACACATAACAGGTCGCCCACGTTGAAATCAAGTCGTGTTACAGAGTTGTATTAATGAGTTTCGCCACCATGCCGTCGCCATCCATCTAGATATGGTTTATCGGTGGGTTGTGGATGTGTGGCTATAGATGATGTTGGCATGTGATGTGTTTCTAGGAGAAGGTAGGATGTGGGGTGTGACCAACAGAGGATGGGTTGTGGGGTGTAACTAGGAGAGGGTGGGTTGTGGGGTGTGACTCAAGAGAGGAGGGGGGTGTGGGGTGCGGCTAGGAGATGGTGTGTAGTGAGTTGTGACTAGGAGAGGGTGGGTTGCAGGGGTGTGACTAGAGAAGGTGAGTTGTAGGGGGTGTGACAAGGAGAGTCTGGGTTATGAGGTGTGACTAGGAGAGAGTGGGTTATGGGGTGTGAGTGGGAGAGGGTTAGGTTGTGGATTGTGGCTAGGAGAGAGTGGGTTGAGTTGTGACAAGAAGAGGTTGTGCTGTGAGGTGTGACTAGGAGAGGGTGAGCTGAGGGGTGTCAATAGTTCAAGGTGAGTTGCGAAGTTTCATTAGGACAAGGTGAGGTGTGAGGTATGAAAAGAACAGGATGGGTGCGCTGTGAGGAGAGGCTGTGAGGTTAGATGAAGGCGGCGTGTGTAGTGGTGTATGAATGAAAAACAGTCTAGTGTGTGATGCAGAGTGTGACGACGGAGTGTGTGATCAAAGCAGAGTAAGGCTGAAGAGTATTACGAATACCGAGGCCGACTGTCACGCGAGGTGTGGCAGGGACAGCTGTATTCGTGTGGGGCAGCTAGAGCAGAGCGTGTTGGAGGCATCAGCGTGGATTGCATAGGCGAAATCCAAATGTGTTTCACGAATAGAGGACAAGCGAATGCATGCATGACATGGATCTAACGTATGACTGACCCTGCCAATAATGCAAATCCAGCGTCTTTAACCAACTAAAGCATGACTGTCATACACTCAACAAATATACATATATATATATATATATATATATATATATATATATATATATATATATATATATATATATATATATACATATATTGGAAGGGAACTCAATTTTGCGCGTGATCAAGTATATTCCTATGATTCTACGGGGAAAATGAAACACGATAATATCCCAAGTACACTTTCGTGTAATAATCACAACATCAGGGAAAAACAAAAAAAAAAAATATATATATATATATATATATATATATATATATATATATATATATATATATATATATATACACACACACACACACAAACACAGGGTGGTTCAAAATATGTTACTAGTATTATGCCGTATGACAAAATGGAATTATAAGACAAGCAGTTAAATCTAGCATTACTATGACATAATTACGTTACTTCTTTCATATCTTTAGTGAAGGATGATCAGCGGAATATATATGAACAGAGGAGAGTAGCGTCACTGATGGGAGTCTTCAGATCTCCAACAGATATACAAGTTAAACAAGATTTCTTTCACAAAAACCCGACATCAAGGCTTCAACTTCGACGAATCTACGAGACGTTTCTCGTCGCTACCGGCCCCGTGCAAGATACCTGGAGTTCCAAGTCGACGACGATGAAGCCTATGAACCGAAGACAACACAGAGCGCGTGACACGATCCTTCCAAGTCCTTAAACTTCAACACACTGGCTCCCTACGTGTGGCAAGTTGGTATACACCACAGAGGATATTAGGAATGTTTCCCTCTCGTATGATTGATATCAAACTTTCACTGTTCTTTGTATCTGTAAATTACGCAGTTACATTGCACCTGAAATTTATGGGATCTGTATAACTGTATAATTCCGACACCAAATTAAATCTGCTGTGTGTATAAACAGTTTGGCGGTCATCCTTTCTGACACATCCCCATCAGACTGGTTGCATCGTTTTGAACAACACTGTGTGTGTGCGTAATTACCTATTTGTACTGTGCGGGAAGGGGAGGGAATTTTACATTAGTGGGTCTCCATCCCTTGTGTGGGCATATACATATATATATATATATATATATATATATATATATATATATATATATATATATATATATATATGGATTAAACCAGGGCATGTGGAGCGTCTGGGGTAAACCATGAAAAGTTTTGTGGGGCCTGGATGTGGAAAGGGAGCTGTGGTTTTCGGTGCATTACACATGGACAGCTTGAGAATAAGTGTGAACAAATGTGGCCTTTGTTGTCTTTTCCTAGCGCTACCTCGCTAGTGGGGAGGGGTGCCATTTCATGTGTGGCGGGGTGGCGACGAAAATGGATGGAGGCAGTTAAGTGTGGCTGTGTACACGTGTATATATGTATATGTCTGTATATGTATATGTATGTATACGTTGAAATGCATAGGTACGTATATGTGCGTGTGTGGGCGTTTTATGTGTATACATTTGTATGTGGATGGGTTGGGCCATTCTTGCGCTACCTCGCTAACGAGGTAGCGCAAGGAAACGACTAAGTATAATAATAATAATAACGATTAATATAATGGAGGGATAGGATGAGCCGAGAGAGAGAGAGAGAGAGAGAGAGCGAGTGACCAAACTCGTGTCAAAAGTTGAGGAATGAAGCAGGAAGAAGAGAGATCAAGGAGATGGAAGGATGCACTGAAGGAAACCTTTAATACACCGGGACCTGAACCCTTCAGTGAAGGCAGGAGGTGTTCACTGGACGAAATGAATTGGATCGATGAGTTACCTTACTTGCGGTGTCGGGGGTGTTGTGGCGAGGGGGGAAGGCAAGGCGGGCTGAACCTGGGCCTATGAAGCGGTCAAGGCAAACCGTGCAGCGAGTGGGGTGGGCTTGGCCGCGAACGGCAGGTTCTGGTTTCAGTACAATTATAAGTGACAGCTACAGACTAGATGTGTGCTAATGAGATCATTGTGCGTTCGTTCTTGAATCCACCTCGCTAAGTCGGCAGGACACACACACACACACACACACACACACACACGTAGGTCCCATATTCCCGGTGCAAGGTACTTCAGAATCTGGGTAACGGGTTCGGTTCCCGCCCGCTGGCTTCGAATGCCGTGTTGAGGCCACCAACGGACGGATGCTCTTGAAAAGTCTTACAGATGACGCTTACTTCACAGCAGCTTATAGACAGATATATATATATATATATATATATATATATATATATATATATATATATATATATATATATATATATATATATATATATATATATATATATATATTCAACATTTGTACAATGGCTTAGCCCTATAAGTACGAAAGACCCCAGTCAAGGTACTCGAGGGGGTGGTTAAGCCTTCGCACTCATAGGCTCAAGTGGCAGTACTCAATGGACCAAGTCCTCAGCTCGGCCCAGCAGAGCCCTCTAGCGGACACTACACGCGAGTGGCATGAGTACTTTCGCAGACGTGAACATTTCCCCTCAGCAAGGCGCACTTAAGGACAATCTAAAAAAAAAAAAAAAAATGAGTCAGGAACGAAAACCAAATATGCAGACCCGACGAATTAAAAGTGATGTCGTCTCAACTATAAAATGCAACCAGACAAGTAACTCAAACCATTTTCTTTCAAACGAATCCAAAGCATTCTGGGCACCACACCTACCATAGATACGAGAGGAGCTGCATGGTACACCCTACGTCATACCTCTCTCTCTCTCTCTCTCTCTCTCTCTCTCTCTCTCTCTTCTCTCTCCACAGAGATGAAAGTTTTCTTTTTTCTTTTTCGTCCCGTGCGTATGCTCCAAGGCGACTGCTGCCACACCCAACGAATATGAACGAAAATGCCGAACCCTTAATGGATGGTAAATATTCTCCCCAGGCAATTCTGTTTTCAGCATGAAGTGGGCGAAGTCAGTGCATGAGCGGTGAATTCTGAATCCCCCCTCTCTCTCTCTTACTCTCTCTCTCACTTAACCATCCTCTCTCTCTCTCTCTCTCTCTCTCTCTCTCTCTCTCTCTCTCTCTCTCTCTCTCTCTCTCTCAGCCTTCTACGTGTTCGGCATGAAGCGGAGGAGGGAATGTTGAAGACTTACTCATCATAGTGAAGACAACGGAGGCGTGGAGGTACGGGGTCGAAGTTTCTATCATCGTCATCGTGTTATAACCATCATCATTCATCATCATGAGAACTCCAGGATGATAACTCATCCCCATGATAACCCTTGGGAGATGAACAGAGGTTCAACTGCCCCCTTGAACCCGTCACTAATCATCCCAGGGAGAGAGGCCAGGTCTGTTCCAAGGCTCGCCATCATCTCTACACCCATTCAATTGACCTCTATGCGACCTCACACAAGGAAGAATGCAAACCTCGTTTCACCTCTCTGAGCCTTGAACCACAACGAATTGATGATCTTCGTAAGACTCCTCATTATCATCATTACCATCATGATCATTAAGGCTGATTACCTCAACAACAACACCACGACTACCATAGGGGCTATTGAAGACCGGAACATAATATCTCTTCTTAAGTTCCAACGATCGGAGAGTCACATAACGAATCCATTTATTCCTTTTTTTTTGTTGCTGTTGTGTAGAGAGAAGTTCCCACCGAAAGCCCGCCTACTCTGCTACTAGATATTGACCTCTTAGTGCCCGATAGAGCCAAGAATCCGTGACCTTTAAGGTCAAAGGTGAAGCTAAGGTTCATTCACAGTCGACAGGGTGATGTCCGCGCGACCCTGTGATAAAAAGAAATGATGATGGTTATCCCCGACGGCTAGTTTATTGAAGGCCCCCTTGAGCACGACGGTACGATCCTTGACCACGACGGTACGATCCTTGACCACGACGGTACGATCCTTGAGCACGATGGTACGACCCTTGAGCACGACGGTACGATCCTTGAGCACGACGGTACAATCCTTGACCACGACGGTACGATCCTTGAGCACGATGGTACGACCCTTGAGCACGACGGTACGATCCTTGAGCACGACGGTACGATCCTTGAGCACGACGGTACGATCCTTGAGCACGACGGTACGATCCTTGAGCACGACGGTACGATCCTTGACCACGACGGTACGATCCTTGACCACGACGGTACGATCCTTGAGCACGATGGTACGACCCTTGAGCACGACGGTACGATCCTTGACCACGACGGTACGATCCTTGAGCACGACGGTACGATCCTTGAGCACGACGGTACGATCCTTGAGCACGACGGTACGATCCTTGACCACGACGGTACGATCCTTGACCACGACGGTACGATCCTTGAGCACGAGGGTACAGTCCTTGAACACGACGGTACGATCCTTAAGCACGACGATACGATCCTTGAGCATGACGGTACGATCCTTGAGCACGACGGTACGATCCTTGACCACCACGGTACGATCCTTGACCACGACGGTACGATCCTTGACCACAACGATACGATCCTTGAGCACGACGGTACGATCCTTGAGCACGACGGAACGATCCTTGAGCAAGACGATACGATCCTAGACCACGACGGCGCCACCCCAGAAAAATAACACCACTACCCTTTGGGTCAGGTCAGGTCAGAGATCATGCCATCAAGGGTCGTACCGTCGTGCTTAATGGTCGAACCCAAGTGCTCAAGGGTCACACTGTGAAGCTTCAGAGTCGTAACGACGTGTTCAAGGATCCTCAAGGGAGTAATTCAAAAACCCTTCGTGCTCAAGGGCTGGAAGAAAGGTATGATGCTATCCCAGATAGCGCCATAGGGCGTATATTTACGCTGGCGTTCGTGCGTCTATGCCGGACGGGAGCAAATTACAGGGCAGACCGACATCGCCAGCACTCGTTACACACCACGTTTTTCTTGCTAACAGTGATCGTAACACGCTCTCCCGCCGACTTGTCAAAGAGGGAGAACTTCAGAACCCCTTGATTAAACGTTCACTTCAAAGGGGATATGTGGTAATAAATGTGTGTGTGTCAGAGAGAGAGAGAGAGAGAGAGAGAGAGAGAGAGAGAGAGAGAGAGAGAGAGAGAGAGAGAGAGAGAGAGAGAGCCCATTACTATATAGGTCATCTATTTATAACTATAAAGTCCACCTACTCCAATGTCTAAGTGGATTAGTAGTGGACGGGACTCCATGGGCGTTATATATATATATATATATATATATATATATATATATATATATATATATATATATATATATATATATATATATATATATATATATATATATATATATGATCTTTGCTTTAACAACTATTGACGGTAACCACTTCACTAGTCGATGCATCTATTTGCAAAAGGTTTTTCATCCACCAGTGGTACATCTTCCAGCTTTAAGTTTTATCATATTTGTCCAAGACACTATATTCCCACGTTCTTCAAAAAGATAATGACTTACTTTGTCTTATCTGCTCAAAATCTGGAAAAGTTTTTTCAGATCACTGTGAAGATTTATGTCTCTCGAAAGAAAACAGATTCAATTATCTGAAGCTACTCTTCGTATAGCCGAGTTTTCATCTGCCAAAATTACTTGTGGCGTTCTTTGTATTTGTTTCAGTCTTTCTAAATCCTGCCTGATTCTGAATCTCCTTCTGAAGGTTTATATAGGGTTCACTGCTCCACTAAGGTTATCGTATCTATCGCCTGTTTCCTCCCTTCTTACATTAGATAGCTTTTCATTCCTTTCTCTTCAGTGTTGTTATCTTAAAAGAGCCTGGTTATCTTCCTCGATGTGTGTTATCTTCGGTGTGGTAACCTATGTTTTCTAAGGTTATCTTTCTCACTTTAACCTTCTTTCTCATTTCTTCATGTTCATTATATTTACTAACTGTTGTATCTGCCAACAATTGTTATCAGCATTATATATATATATATATATATATATATATATATATATATATATATATATATATATATATATATATATATATATCGCACAAACTATGAATCATTTACACTTTACACATTACACAAACTGCAACGAATTTCGACACGAACAGGTAAACCAGGAAATGCCCAAGAGATCCGGATTAGGTCAAAGGCCAGGGAATACACGCGCGCCTCACTGGACTAACTGTGTGATGTCCAGCTGGTTAATAACACGCTGGAGACCTTACTCCCTCAGGGGTCTAGTTATATCCTCTTATAAAGGCATTTCTCCTCCCCTGGGTCATTAAGTTGTTACGCGAGTGCACCCATCTACCTGCCAGCCAATGTCGACCTCATTTTGACGTCAAGTCTGGGTCAGCGTCTTTTAGAAAAGGCATGGGCTAGTAGAATGTAGCAATCCCCCGGCAATAAATATGCATCAGGGGTTACGGAGAATGTGTCGTGTGGGACACGTGCTGTGAAAAAGCTACGCGTGGTGTGAAATGATCGTATATGGGTCATATATAGCACTGATAAATCCAAAGTCACTCTCTTAGGCATGATCTCCCGTTGACGTTGCAGAAGTCATGCTATTCGTCCAATAGTGCCTCATGATCTAGAATTTTATTCTTATTGCTCTACCTAACACTGACATGAGACTGGCTGGATGGTAATTCAAAGCAAAATTCTAATCTCCTTTCTCATGTAATGGGGTGACACCTTCAATTTCCCGTCTTTAGGTATAATTTCTTTAACTACAAAATTGTTAGATATTTTTATCAGGGGAAACATCAACTACCAGTCTTGCCTCCTTCAGGAGTCTTGGGGTCGAGGATATCAGAGCCGATCGATCTGTTTGGGTTAATCTAGTCTAAGCATTATAGTCCTTCAT